>NW_019732005.1:83272-130436 GCF_002891405.2 Cryptotermes secundus | reverse complement strand
TGAATGCATTTCCATGTTACTTTCTTCATACTTTAATTCTTCAAGCATGTTCTTTTACATATTACTTCTACGTCTGAAACTGTGAATGCATTTCCATGTTACTTTCTTCATACTTTAATTCTTCAAGCATGTTCTTTTACACATTACTTCTACGTCTGAAACTCTGAATGCATTTCCATGTTACTTTCTTCATACTTTCTCCCAATTCTTCCTGCCATTCTGGTATGACATAAGTTTGAGAACTGATTTTACAAAATTAGATCTTGTTGCATGTGAGATCTCAGGTTTACATTGAACGGAAAATTTAGAGTCTGGTCTTCTGTGTTATAAAATATCATGAAATATCAAAGGTGGTTGCCAGTATTTCAGATAAATCTGCTCCCTTCATCTCAAGTATAGAAGTGCCTTGAAAATGGAAGCTTCAGGATCCTTTAACACTGGTAACCACCTATGAGTCTACAAAATGTTATGTAGAAAATTATAATCTAAACAGCAACTTACTCTCTTTAAACAGGTGTGTGATGTCAAGGGTAGGCTGGATGGGTTCCCACGCTTCCTTAATTTCACCCCCAGTACCTCCTGCCCTAACCTATAAAATGAATTCTTCAAAGGGGCGGTTTGCACAGCCCAATCAACCTTCCATATTCTCTCTTCCCCCTTTCACTTTCTAATATCAGACACATCTATCCTCTGTGTATAACAATTTTCTTCACTTTCTTTCTTGATCATATGCCTGCCTTATTTCTTAACCATGCATGATATATTGCTTATTCATGTTTCCTAACTCTACATTTGTCTTATTTAATTTCTGTGCATGGAATTTACCTTATTTTTCCCACTTAATTCTATATCTGTTTTATTTCTTTTCTGTGCATGATAGTTCGCTCTCCATCAATTTTCCATGCTCTCTCTCTCTCTCTTCACTATTAAATAATCTATTCTATGTGCATGACATTTCCCTTATTTTTTCTTGAAAGCTCTCTCTCCATTAGCCTTCTACTCCCTCTCACGCTTTCTCACCTATCCATTCGCTCTCTCTTTCTAGTATTACACACATCTTTCATCTGCACATTACAATTTCCTCATTTTTCTTTCTTAGTTATTAAACTGATTTAAATTCTTTATTTCAATCTTGTGCCTGGAGTTTCTCTTAGTGATGATTATTATTTCTTCATCTCTTTCGTTTCGCTTCTGTGCATAGCAGCTTTCTTCACATTCATCACCTGGCTTTACTTACTATCAATTAAACGACTCTGTGTCTATGATATTTCTCTTACTTTACCTCCTTATTTCTATATCCGTCTTATTTCGTTTCTGCACACATAATTACTAGCTCCCTGTTCTTAATTCTGCGTTTCCTAAATTTATTTTTGTGCATGTCATTTCTCATGTTTTTCTTTTTTAATACTAACATGTTTCATTTCATTTCTGTGCATCACAGTTCTATGCTGTGTGCAAAATATTTCTTTCTACCCTTCTTCATTCTATACCTATGCTTTTTTCTACATAGGGGATTTATCCTATATTTCATTCTTTATTTATACAGTTTTCTAGTTCCCTTCTGCAAAAGACATCCCTTTTATTTTCCTTTTTAACTGTATATCGGTTTTACTTCATGTTTGTGTATGATAATTCTCTGCTTCCTTCTTCNCATCCATCACTTTCATTCTATGGCACATTCACTCTCAATGGGGAGGCCGGTTCTTCTATTTTACTGGCTCCTCTTCTGTGCCCTCCTCCTTTTTTCGTTTTGGTGGGGGTCGACCCCTCCATAAGGTCCAGATTTTGTTTTGTCGTAATCCGACAGAATATCCGGCTATGTGCTTCGCAATTCTCCTGCCGAATATCTCGTAGAAAGTAGTCTCCCGAGTACTTCTCCCTCCTAGCATCATTACGCATTATCCTAGCATTATATGCATCATGGCTCTATCTTTGTCTATTTTCCATTCTCTGTCTCTCTCTAGCACTACACAGTCTCTTCTACTTGCATGGTATTCTCTTATTTACATTCCCAATTCTATGACTGAACAAATATGTAGAGTATATTGCAATTCCCACTAATTTTTCACAAACTAACCTCTCTCTTTATTGTTAAATGTATATTCTTTGTGCCTGACATTTCTCTTATTTTCATTTCTTAATTTTATATCTGTCTTATCGAATAAATGTACATGGTTTTCCTTTTAGTTTCCTTCCACAGTCCAAGATCTACTTTATTTTATTTGCATGCAAGGCAGCTCTGTCTTCATATATTTTCAACACTCCCTTTTCCTCCTTATCATCAATATTTATTCTTTGCATGTGACAATTTTATTATTTTTCCTCCTTAATTTGGCCTCTGTATTATATCCTCTTACTTTTTACTCTTGATTCCACATGTATTCCTTCAATTCTACGTATGACAGAACAGTCTATCAACTTCCCATACTCTCTCCCTGTCTCTCTTTACCATCAATGAATTCTCCATTCATGGATTTTATTTTATTTTCCCTTCTTAATTCTTATCATGCTTCATTTCTGCATGTTAAATTTCTCTTCCTTTTATCCTTTAATTCTGCATCTGTCTGATTTCATTTCTGTGTATGAAATCTCCATCAATTGTTCACACCTATATCTCAACTTTCAACTTTATTTTTGTCCATAACTGAAGTGAATATGTCAAGAAATAATAGCGAATACATCACATGTCAAAGTCATACCCTCCATTTGTTATTAAATACCTAAATCTATCCTCTGTGCATGATATTTCTCTTTCCTTTTCTTCTCAGCTAGACATCTATTTTATATTATACCTGTATACAAAAGTCCTCTTATTTCTTCTTCTTAATGCAATGTATTCCATTTTATTTCTGTGCATCACATTTCCCCTATTCTTCTTTCACACTTTTGCATCTGTTTCATTTAATTTCCGTGTACAGAATTTGTCTTGCCTTCCATCTTAATTCTGAATATTTTATTTCTATTCACCTCTTCCCTCTTCTTCCTCTTCTTAATATTATATCTACTTGTTCTATTTCTGAGCATGACATTTCTGTTTACAACTGTTTTATTTCAAAACTGTATTTAAAATTTCTCTTATTTTTCTTTCTTACTTTAACATCTGTATAATTTAGTTACTGTAAATAAAATTTCTCTGATTGTGTTTCCTTAAATCTATGTCTGCTTCACTTCGTATCTGTGCATAGAACTTTTCTTACGTTCCTTCTTAATTCTATGTTTGCTTCATTTCACTTCTGTTTATGGAATCTCTCTTACTTTTAAATATACATCCCTTTATTTCTGTGCATGGCAACTTTCTTAGTGTTTCTTCTTAATTCAATATCTCTTACATTTAGTTTATCTGCATGGAACTTCTTACAATGTTTCTTATTGATTCTATGCCAGTTTTATTTCACTTCCATGTTTCATAGCTCTAGTTTTCTTTGTCTTAATTCTGTTCCAAGTCAGTTCCATTCAGTTCCTGTGCATGGCATCTTTCTTTCTTTTTCTTAATTCTCCATTTGTTTCATTTAATTTATGCACATGACATTTCTTTCTTAATGAAAAATCTGTTTTAATTAATTTACATGCAGGACATTTTCATATTTTTCTTTTCATTTTAATTTCTTCTATGTTTTTCTCCTCTCTCCATGGGATTCTTTTGCACTTCCTTCTTATTTATACATCTGTTCTATTTAATTTCTGTGCATGGCATTTTCTTAATTCTTTCTTCTTCATTTACACTCATTTTATTTCTTTCTTTGTATGACGTTTTTATTAGGCTTTATTCTTCCTTCTTGATTCTATATGCATTTTATTTCATATCTTATATGAAATTCCTTTTTTCATTCTTCTTAATTCAATATCTTTTCTTTATTTCCATCCATCACATTTCTCTTAATATCTTTATTAATCCTACATCTGTTTCGTTTCATTTCATTTCTGTTATGTAATTCCTCATGTTTTCCCTTCTTAAATCTAGGTTCGTTTTATTTTATTGCTATGCATGGTATTACACTTACTTACATCTTCTTTACACTTCTTATGCCTCCCTCTGCTTATTTCATTCTACTGTATGGAATTTTTGTTCTTTTCTTCTTAATTTTACATCTGCTTTATTTAATTTCTGTGCATGTCATTTATATTACTGCTCTTTCTTAATTCTGTGTGTATTTTAGTTCATATCTGTGCATGTAACACATCTTACTTTTTCTTCTCGATTTAGCATGTTATTATTAATTTAATTTTACTGAATTTCTCTTAACTTTCTTCCTTAATTTTATGCCTCCTTTATTTCGTTTCTGTGCATGGCATTTCCTTATACTTCCTTCTCAATTCTACATCTTCATTACTGCATATCTCTACATGAAACTTATCTAATTTTTCTTCTTAATTTATCATCTGTTTTATTCAATATCCATGCATCTCATTTCGTTTCCCTTTTCTTCTTCTTCTTAATTCTTTGTCAATTCTATCTCATTCATATGCATCACTCCTACCTCTCCTTTATAATTCCACATCAGTTTTGTTTCATTTCTATGCATGATCTGTCTTATCTCTCTTTTTTATTCTTTGTCTGTCTTGTCTAACTTCTGTGCATGGAACTATTCTTAAGTCTATTTCTTAAATCTACTTGTTTTATTTCACTTCTGTGCATGATATATATATATATATCTTATCTTTAATTTTCAATTCCATGTCAGTTGTATTTCATTTCTCAGGTTTAAAGCTCACATCAACTAATTTCATACAATCTCTCCATTTTTTCTTAACAAATAATCTATTCTCTGCATACAAATTTTCTTAATTTCCTTCTTAAACCAACATGTGCCAATTCTCTTTTGTGAACAGCATTTCTTTACTTTCTCTTCATAATTATACATTTATTTTTCTTGAATTTTGTGCACAATAGCTATAAATTTCCCATATTCCTCCAATCACTTTATTATCAAATAATTTATTCTATGTGAATATTATTTCTCTTATTTTTCCTTCCTAATTCTGTCTCATTTCATTTCTGTGTATATCATTTCTCTTGCTTTCTCCTTATTTTTATCCTATCTTATTTCATATCTCTACATGGTATTTTTCTTTCTTATCTTTCTTAATTCTATTTCTGTTTTACACCATTTGTGTACATGTCATGTTCCATTTTCTTTTCTAGTTCTATGGATCTATCTGCTTTGTTTCCTTTCTACACAGAATATCTCACTTATTTTCCTCCATTTGTTCTGTATCTGTTTAATTTCAGTTTTGTGCAACAAACTACCTCTTCCTCTCATTACTGTCACATACATCTATTCTGAGTTAATGGCATTCCTGTTACTTTTATTTCTTATTTCTGTACCTATTTAATTTACTTTTTGTACATAACATATTCATTTTGTCTTAATCCTTTTCATTTCAGTTGTGTATATGACAGTCTCCTGGCCCCTCTTTCCCTCCCTCCACTATCAAATAAATCTATTTCTGTGTGTGGCTTTTCTATTACTTTTTTTCTTAATTCAAGGCCTCTCTCCATCCTTCCTCTTTCTCTGTTTTCAGAAAAATCTACTATATCCATGGCATTTCTCTTATCTTCCTCTCAAAATTCTAGATCTGTCTTATCTCCCTGTTCCTCTATGTCTCTCTCTTTCTTCATATCTATCATCTATGCATGGCATTCCTCCTTTTTCTTAATTCTACATCAGTTTATTTTCATTCAGTACATGACATTTTTTGTATCCATTTTTCTTAATCCTGTGTCTGTTTTATATTATAACAGTGCATGACAGCTACATCTATCTGTCAACCCTGGATTCTCTCTCTTTTGTCTCTCTACTATCAGATAATTTATTTGCTGTAAATGGAATGTATCCTATTTTCCTTTCTTAATTCCATAAATATTTTCTATCTGTGAGTGCCAGTCTCTTAGTCTTGCTTCATATTTCTACATGGCAGATCTGCCTCTCTGTTAAACTCGCATATTCTCATTTTCTTTGCTATCAAATACACCCTGTTTTGTGTATATTTTTTTTCCATTTATCCTTCTGAGTGATGTAACTCTTTTTCTTTCTCTTATTGTTATTACATCCATACATCTTTTATTTCATTTCTGTGCTCAGAATTTCTATTTTTTTCTTGCTTTATTTCATTCGTGTGCATTCCATTTCTCTTGTTTCTCTTTCTTCAGTATCTGTTCGACTTCATTTCATGCACGATAAGTCTGTTTCTCCATCAAAATCCCACAATACTTCTGCCTTTACTAACAGATATATGTATTCTCTGTGTAAAACATTTCTCTATTTTTTCTTCTAAATTCTATATACATTTTACTTTACTTCAATGCATGACAATTCTCTCTCTGCCCCCTTCTTTTTACTGGCAGATGGCAGATGAATAAATATTCTGTGAATGATATTTCTCTTATTTTGTCTTCTTAAAGGTACACCTTCATTGCTTCATTTTGGTACAAAACAGCTGCCACTCTCTTACAAACCAACAATACCTCCCCCTCCACGTTATCAGATACATATACTTTATGTACTTAACATTTCTATTATTTTTTCCTTCTTAATTCTACAGCTGTGTATTCCATTTTTGGGCACAATGGCTCTCTCATTCCCTCCCTCTGCCCAAGGTCCCATAATATTTATCTTTAAAAGCATATATTTATATTCTTTTGTGTGGAATTTCTCTCAATTTCCATATTAAACCTATATTCTGGGTTTGAGGTTCTCACAATGGTGAATATCTTCTGGGATGTAATGTTATGAAGCCCAGTCGAGTCCACTGATGTTTCTGAGGAATGTACTTCCCCCATCTTCAGAGTCCATGAGTAAACTGGACTATATGGTACTAGATCCCTTCTTTCTATGTTCATTCTATATCTGTTCAATCTAATTTTTGTGCATGATCGTTCCTTCTCTACTTAAACGTCTGTACTATCAGATACATCTTATACTTTCTGCATGCCACTTCCCTTACTTCTCCATTTTAATTCTATGTCTCCTTTCATTGCATTGATATGCATAAGATCGCTCTTCTTAATTTCATTTCTGTGCATGTTACATATTTCTCTCTTTATTATCAGTTAGGTCTATTCCATGTATGGTATTTCTCCTAATTTCCCTTCTTATCTATATTATTTCTGTGCATGACATCTGTCTTTAATTTCTCTTCTTAATCCTGTGTTTCGTGTTTTATGTTATTTCTGTGTATGGCATTTCTTTTATTTCCTTTTCTCAATTCTATGTGTTTCATATTATTTCTGTGCATGCCATCACTCTTCTACTCCATTTTTAACGTCATGTTTCTTTTATACTATTTATGTGCAAGTCATCTCTCATATTCTTGATTTGTAATTGTAACTGTATTCCATATTATTTCTGTACTTTCCCTTCTTAATTTTATATGTTTCTACATTATTTCTGTGCACAGTATCTTATTTATTTTCAATCCTTAATTCTCCATGTGTTTTATTTCTTTTCTGTGCATGACACCTTTTTTATTTCCCTTCTTTCATTCATTGTATGTTTTATAGTATTTCTACACATTATAACCCTCATATTTTCCTTTCTTAATCCATATATTTATATTATTTCCCTGCATAATCTCTCTTATTTTCCCTTCTTAATTCTGTGTGTTTTAATGTAATTTCTGTGAACTATCTCTCTTATTTCACCTTCTTAATTCTCTGTTGTTATATTATTTATGTGCATGATTTATTTGTTATTTCCCTAATTAATTCTATGTGTTTTACATAACCTATACTCATGATCTCTTTCTTAATTTCCCTTCTTAATTCTACACATCTTATATATTACTTCTGTCATACCAACTCTCTTATTTTCCTTCCTCAGTTCTTTCTGTTTCATGCTATTTCTGTGCATGACACCTCTCTTAATTTCCTTTATTAATTCCATGTGTTCTTTATATTCTGTTCTTAATTCTACAGGGTTCATATGATTTCCATTCATGTCATCTATCTTATATTTTCTTATAATTCTGAGCGTTTTATATTATTTCTGCACATGATGCCCCTTCTCTCATCTTCCCTTTTTATTTCTGCATGTTTTACACTACTTCCATGCCCTCCTTTCTTCTCCATTCTATATGTGTGCATGTTATCTCTCCTATTTCCTCTTCTCAATTCCATATGTTTTATCAGTTCTGTGCATGAAATGTCTTACAATGCCTCGTTAATTCTGCGAATATTTTATACTATTCCTATTTATGATCTATTATATTTTCCCTCCTTAATTCTGTATGCGTTTTATGCTACTTCTGTGCATGATATCTTTTGTATTTTCTCTTTTCCAATCTATATGAGATTTATATTGTTTCCATGCATTCTTTACTTTCTCTACTTAATTCTGTGGGGATCTTATTTTATTTCACTGTATCTCTTATTTTCCCCATTAATGGTCGTTTATATTATTTATGTACATGTGTCTTGTTTTTCCTCCTTAATTATGTAGGTTTTACATTATTTCTGTGCATATTTCTCTTACTCCATAATTATGTGTTTATATTACTTCCGTGCATGTCATTTTCAATTCTGAATTCTATGCTTTATATTATTTCTATGCATGATATCTCTTGTTATTTTCCTTTCTTATATCTGCATTTATCTATTTATTATTTGTGACAGTGATATCCCTTATTTTGCTTAATTCTATATTTTTATATTACAGTGTGTCCACAAAGTTCCTTCGGGGTTTTGAAAAATCGTGGCGCACAAACAAATTGAGCTAGCAATATTCGGTTTGCGGTAGATTATAGTGAAACTCTGGAAGTATTTTACTGACCTCAGTAGACCTCAATGTGGGCTCCCTTGGTAGCATGGAGAACGTCCAGACAATATTCGAGCTCTTGCCATGTTCTGTGGAGCATGTCCGCTGGAATAGTCGAGATCGCATTCTTGATACAGGTCTTCAGGTCGTCAAGTCTGTTATCTGGTATTCGGAACACACTGTTCTTGGCATAAACCCACAGGAAAAGATCCAGTGGTGTTATGTCTGGCGAATGTGGTGGCCTAGGCATTGAACCGTCTCTGCCGATCCATCTTCCTGGAAATGTCCTGTCTAGGAATGCGGATTTTTTTCACTATGATCTGCCGTAAACCAAATGTAGCTAGCTCAATTTGCTTGCACGCCACAATTTTTCAAAACCCCAATAGAACATTGTGGACATACTGTATTTCTATAAATACCTCTCTTACTTTCTTCTCTTAATTTTATGTTTTACTTCATTTACTTTTCCTTCTTAATTCTGTGTGTTTTATATTATATCCATAGATATCTCTGTTGTTTTCCCTTCTTTTCTGCATCTTTTATGTTATTTCTGTACATCTCTCTTATTTTTCCCCTCATATTTTCTTTCAGTATTTCTGTGCATGACAAACATCTCTCTCTTTATTTTCAGATACATACGTTCTGTCTTATACTTCCTTTTTGATCCTGTATATTTCATTTAATTTCTGTGCATGCCATTTCTTACAGTCTTCCTTCTATACCATTTAATTCTGTGCATAATACCCACTCTATATACATATTCTGTGCCAAAATGTTTACTCTGTGCAACACTGTGTATGCTGCAATTTATTTGCCATTTTCATCCTACAACCCTAACAGGTTTGTTACAGACATTTTTACATTTGGTGTACCCGTCATAACAACCAATATATCTGTTTTGTATGATACATCTGCATGCAAACGCATCTTTTGATCTCCAATCTTGAATGTTTTCACATATCACGAAATAAGTTACCCGTATTCACATTCAGTTTCAATCTTTTAGGTTGTTCATGTAAATGTTGTATCCCTCTCCCTCCACTTAATTGTCTAGAACATACTAATTCTGTATTCTTCGATTTCTATTAACATTTTTTCACTTACTCTGCACCAATAATCTGTTCCATATTATACATTTCTGTACATTTTTCTTTCCTCCTGCTCAATGTGTAACATGAAATGACTTTTGTCTCATTCTGGAACATCTTTATTTTCAATCCCTGTCTAACATCTGTTGCATGTGGTCTCACACTTTCATTTTATTCTTTGTCAAATCTACATGTTTTCTAACTTTTCTTACACTTTTCCTTAACCCATTCTTCTTTCTGTACATTAAATTGGTTTCGTCTACAGCAATTTTTATGTATGGTCTCCATCACACCCTCTCTTTTATCCCTTAATGTCATAAACATCCCTAGCATATGATCTCTCTTTTGCATTATTTTAAATCCTGCAGTTGACTTGAGAATTCACTACATATATACGAGTATAATTACCATTCCCCCATACTCTTTTATTCTTTAAATGAAAAACATTTCTCATGTTTATTTGGTCTCTGTACACTCTGTCAATTTTCCTCAACTTGCTACATTTACTTTGTGCTACTATTTGTACTCTGTAATCTACACAGAGTCACTGGAACTATAAATTAGGTTGGAGTGAACCAGGTAATTAATAATGGATTATAGGCTGTAAACTCCTTCTACGTCTCATTTACTGGCATTGTACAGGCCAAGCCAGTGAATGCGTATATTTCTCTTACACTCTACTTATCTGATAATGCTAGCTGACACATCTGTATCTGCATCATTCTCACTTCCCTCCTTTTTCTTTTCTCTCATTCTTCCACTCCCTCCTCTTTCTACATTCCATGTATTCTGAAAGATGTCTTCATTATGTAATCTTACCCACTCTATTCATATTATATATTTACAGATATATATACAAATGATCTTTGTCGTCCTCATTCAATTCTCCAGAATATGTTTTTATGTTAAAAGCTGTCTGCATATTTTATATCATTCAGCTCTCTGAAAGATATAAACTCTTTTCTTTTGGTCAAATTACCTTCAACAATTAATTCTTTTACTATAACCTCACTTTAGTTACTGTGTACTTTTGCTGTTATTTAATCTACAAACTTTAAGCTTAACCTTTGCCTGTACTACCTTCATATACTCTGAAATGTCTCTTATATGCAGTCCTCATTATAAATTCATTAACTGTTTTTTTCTTCAGTTTCAATATACTTGTTCTCTTGTCATTTCCTATACCTCTCATTCTCACTGTCAGAAATATATTTAGTGTGCACTACATATTCCATAATCCCTGCCTCTCTCTCTCTCTCTCACTTCCTGTCAGTCTCTCTTGTGGTTACTTCAGCTCTACATTACCTCAAATCTATCAGCCTCCCTTGCTCCATAGCCTTCTGTCTTTGTCACTCCAGTCCTCTCACCTCTTTTCACCTTTCTCCTATATCCAAATACGTGGTACTGCTATCAGTGTCTGTTCACATTATCTATTCACTTTTAATCTTCACACTTTATTCCCTGTTTCAGCCTTCCTGTTATGCCATGTCATTAATCTGTTCCCTTTCTTCATTTTACCTATTGACCCTCTTTTCTATTTCTCTTTAACATATATCTGTCTGTAAAGTGACGACAGGGCAGCTGACTGGTCAAGACATATGTCCTAGGCATTAGATAAAATAAAGGAATACTAGATGAAACTCTCTTACTGAATGTCTAGGTATCCAGATTACATATGGCACACAGAAGGCTAACTGCATACTAAACCTGCTATGTAACATCTAAACAATTCAAATTTAACATCATTGTTTCTTTGTCCTCTTCTGCCTTCTTTATGTTTTTCATTGTTTTCAATTCTGTATCAGATTTTCAGCCCTATCCCTCTCTCTCTCTCTCTCTCTGTCTCTTGCTGTATCTGTTTTCATCTGTTTTTGTCACTTTCTCTTTCAATATGTCTTTCTGTATGTTTATTTCTATGTTTCTTCCTTTTATCTATTATTTTCTGTTTCCTATAATCTCCACATTTACAGTAGCTTCATATGTATTTCCACCCACCCTTCTGTACATTTGTCTTATGTAAATATCAATCCTGTCTTTTTCTGACTTTCCACATCTTTCTAATATACATCTTGTCTCTTGAATATATTTCTGTCTCTACTTCTGTATTTCTTTCATAGGTTCTTTCTGCAAACTAGTTCTGTGTATTAAATCTTTCTTGTAGTTGTTTCCCTGCCTATTGTTAACTTCCCCTGTCTTTTTTTCTGTCTTTGCCAATTTGTCTCATATATATTCCATCTCTGTCTGTCTCTGGGTCTTCAGCTCCTAGTTCTTTTGTCTCTGTAGTAATATCTCTGGGTTTCTTATATCCCTGTTTCCTGTATCATCCTTCCATACTTTGTCACTTTACGCTGCTTATAGGTTATTGTTAATGGTACTGCCAAAATCTTGATCCGAGAGGATGTTAAACATATGGCAAATGTATTTTCCTTCACAACACTCTCCTTTTATAAGCACACATACTCTTACATTCTCACCAGTTTTCATTAGTAACTGTTTGTAATTAATTTGATGTGATGCAGTCAGCTGTGTTATTTTCTGAGTATTACAGGAAAATGTTGTGTTTGTCTCACAGATGTTTTTTCTTCTTGGTATTTGGAGGTCCCTCAGTTTGCAAGACCACAAGCCATAGCATACATAGCTTACAAATAGACCCAGTACTGCTTGTAGCAACATAATTTCTATGATATGAGGTTCTCAAAGCAGTAAATATTAAGAAAAGAGTTTCCTAGAATGCGTTGACATGGAGTATGGTAGACATTTAACAGTGTTTCAGAGGAATCTGGTGACTCCATCATCAGGGTAGAAGACAGAGGCAGCAGTCTCCTCTGAAACACTGGTACCTATCTACAAAACTAGAAGGCACCACTTGCCAGAAGATAATAATCTTGTCAATATAATTCCTTCTTGGGTGGAAAGAATTAGACTCACTGAACATATGACATACACATTATATCAATGAACTTGTTCATCATAATCTTAAATTGTAAATGGGATTATTGATTTATAACATGTCTGCTTGAAAAATAATCAATTAAAGTCACTTATTGGAGTTGAAAACATTTAAACTTTGTTATCACTTCAACAGACTATAAGCACTAAACTAAATAATGAAATTCATGGCTGTGAGCACAACTTTCATTGTCTTTCATTTTATTACTAAGATGACTCCACTGCCATGGAAGGAGAAAACAATACAGAAAATCATATGTAGCTTCTAGTAATAATATCAAAATGTAAGGAAGAAGATGGCAAGAATAAGGAAGATGAATTATTATATGTCTTTAAAAAACTTCTCAATGTGCTGGAAGAATTGTTACTGTATGTCACTGCTCTACAACATTTCCCACAAGTTCTGGGAGATAAAGAAAACAAATATAATAGCTGATATCAAAAAGGTGCCAAGTTCAATGATGAATTTGTGGAAACACACCAGCATGTTAAATATGAAATGGAGTTGTAATGTCAGTATTTGATGTCCTTGCAAATGATATCTTATGGCAGGAGGAAGCATCATGGAACTGAAAAGTACTTCATGGTGAGTAACATATTTGACTCTGCATTCTTCATTATGCATTATTTACATTTAAATGCACAGAAAATATTTATTAAGAACAAATTTCTTAAGATAAATGAAAAGTGTAATCAGTCTTTTATAACACACAACTTCTCAGATGGAATTAATCCATATTTTTAATATCAGGTGTTTATGTAACAGATTATACAACTTCAACACATTGCCTCCTTTGAACTTCAAATAACAAACATTAGTTTCACTTAATGCAACTTTAAAGTTAGACGAGGAAAAAACAGGACATTAAAAGCTTATTCCTTCATTTACACTGTCCTATATCTTATTCTTACATGTCTCCTCAATAATCTTTATTTACAAACAATGTGTATATGTAAGTCTAAACATAACCTTAAAAATATTTCACACAGTATTAACCCTAGAGCAGATGGTACAATATGCTAGAAGTGGCCGCAGTACAAGGGACTTAGTCCCACCCCAGTAGCAATAAAAAAACCCTACAGCAGGCACAAGCTGTTTCATCACACTTTCAAGTGTGTGAGGGGCCAGCCATCGGAAAGTTCCCAGACTGTTCTTGTTTTAACTGTCTTGACGAAAAAAGAGGAAAGAGGAGGCCAAGGCTACACTTCTGCAAGCCTATCTCATCAGTCTGCCACATGACACCATGGTCTGAACATGCATTGTTTTTACACGAGTACTTTTTTACATTTGAGTTTCATTTTGCCTGCAAATGATGGCAAAATTGAACAATGTGTCTGCATTAAGTTTTGTGTGATGCTACCAGAATCCTTGAAATGCTTCATGAGGCTTCTATAGAACATTCTTTAAGCCAGATAGAGGTTTTTCAATGGCATTCACATTTCAAGGTCAGTCGAGCGGCAGTTGAAGATGAACGTTCAGGGTGACCAAGCACCAGCAAAACAACAGAAAATGTTGAAAAAATTTGAGAACTCATCCACGAAGACTGTCACTGAACAATCCATAAGCTTACAGACACCACTGGGATCAGTTATGGAGTTTGCCAGGAGATCTTAACGGAATGTGCGATGGAAAAGACTGGAACTTTGGTGCAACCACAACTGGCTCCTTCATCATGACAATGAGCCCGCCCACACATCCCTGAAAACCACAGAGTCTGTGACTAACAATAACATGGTTATTGTTCCCCATCCTCCCTGCTCGCCGGACTTAGCTCCCCGTGATTTCGCTTTGTTTCCCAAAATGAAAATGAAACTGAAGGGACGACATTTTGAAACTGTCTGACATCCAAAGGGAACCGCAAGCAGTACTCGACAGCATTAAGGATAATAACTTCCACAATGCTTTTGAAGCGTGGAAAAAATTATGGGATCACTGTACGATTATACATTCCCAAGGAGACTATTTTGAAGGAGATGGCAGCCAAAATTGGGTAAGTTATGCCAGCATTTCTTTTTTGACCTAGTCCAGGAACTTTCCAGATAGCACCTCATATTAGTCCCCATTTATACAATGTCTTGAGCAATTTTGAAACTATAACAGTGTGTCACTAGACGCCCTTATGAAATAATTAAAACAAATGATTAAAGGAATTTTTATTACTATGTGCAAAAGAAAATGGATACACATTAGCTCTTCAAAGAATTTATGCACACATCTTCAAGGTGATGATCACGTAACCATTGCTGGCACTTATGCCTTCTCTTCATCATTCTACCATGTTTTCAACCACATCTGAAACACTGACCTTTGGATCCATGCCTCTGGGACCATGCTGCAGGCTCATCAGTTCCCAGTAACACTTTGCAACATTATAAAAGTTCGGCAGGAATTTGTGGAACTGTAGGTTCCCACTGTATCTGTAACTTTACCATTTCCCATGCAGTGTTTTGGAAAAAGTCGGTTCTCTTGGTGTGTTGGCCACTTTATTGACTGGCTTTCCACACACACAGTAAGCACTCATTGCAGCTATATTCAGTATATCATGAAAAATAACCATAGGCTAAAATCTAATATTCCTGTTATATTATTGTTTGACAGAAATGATCCAACAGACCAACTCCAACTTTCATCATATTACAGAAATTGATCATCTTTTGTTCTTTTGTGGTCACCAGTCTCTTCATTAATGAATCATCATGATGAATCACTGAAAATACCCAAACTACTTTGTTCCATTTGGAACAATAGGAAACCAGCATGCAGTCTTCTTGAAATCCAAACCCCAATGACATTTCTCTCCTCTGCTTATTCCATAAAAATTCTATTTGTATTACTCATTTGGTCTTATAAAGTGTACCAATATATGGGTAAGATGTTTTTCTTTGATTAGATTCATAGCCAAAGGCATGATGGTGAACCAGTTGTTGCCCATGATATTTCTCTTCGTCACACAAACTGCTTCCACTAATCATATTACAATATCAAGCCATGTTACTTACTCTGTATGGTCCTTCAGGCTATGTACCAAAGCCTTGACTTAAGCCACTTCATCTCCCCACCTTTTCCTAAATAACCGTATGGAGTTTGGTCCCAACTCCACTGTCATCGTCTTCTGCCCCATCTTTATTTCCCTCAGACATCTCTTGCTCAAAGAGTGTAAGTAGCTCTTAATCTAAAATAAAAGCATACAATATATATTTTATTTGTGTAACACAGGTACTATGGGCTAAGATGACATGCTTGATAACTTAACCCATGATGTCACCAAGGACGTGGAAAAGCAATTTTTCTTACATATCTAACTTGAAGAATGAGAGAAAACCAGTCATAATATATACTTACAATTCAACAAATCCGCTGACAGATTAAAGAAAGCCTTAGAGCCACCACCAAGATCAAGCATGTGGATACCTATGGAGCAATAAGGAAGACCTCCCTCCATGGACACAAAGAAGAACGGTGCTTTTTCCATCCATGATTAAGAGTTTCACCATTATTTATTGTTCATTTGAATACCATATCTTAATTTTAGAGATGTAAAGAATTGCAAAATGCATGAGAAACTACTAGCAGCTATTACACAGATCATGAGTCGATTTTAAAGGGTTCTGACGATGGTGTATAACACCCAGAATTACTGGGTTTATGGGCTTTTTCCATCGCCTGCTATTCTAGAGACTAGAAAACATGGCGCTTCAGAAACTGCATCTGTTTCTGTCCTCAGGTGAGGGGGAAAGACACCTACTCAGTGGGGTCCCTTAGAAAGAGCTAACCAGCTCAACATTTCTACGACAATTTTCAGTGAATTAATACCTTATCCACAAGGAAGTGAAATGAGAGAAAAAAAACAAGAGAAGTAAAATATTAATTTTTCATCACATCAATTCAATTTCAATTCCTGTTATTTTAAAGGGGAAAGAAATTCTAAAAGAAAGCAATAATCACACACTCATAAAATTACTTAATGTATGTTCTGTAACACATATAAATAAGGAAAAAGGTGATTTTTCTCAGCTGAATATGAGTGTTACATTGCCACAGAATAAACTAAATACAGAGCTCTCCAGTTATGCGTTCTGAAGCTCCTGTTGCAGTGACTATCAAGATTCCAGTCTTTTGGGTTGTGACACTGTGTAGTTCAGTAGACATGTATTGATCGCTCCTTTTCTTGGATTTAATCATAAGCCCAGTAAAGATGTATAGCTGATGTGAAACTGATTGGCACTTCACCATACATGTTTGTGGGGCTTGAGTCACTGCACCACCACAAACAGAAAAGATTACTCATCTTTTGTGAGAAAATTGTACTTGATGGGATGGTTTCCTGACGTCATCAATGACCATTTAATTGATTCATAAGCACCAACTATTTCATGTCAAGTATGCAAAGTTAATTCACTGGGTATGCCGAAGATGTTGATGTACTGTCTGCTGATAGCAAGTTTTTATTCTTCTATTTTATGATTTCAAAAACAAAACATGTTCCAATTCCTCAGCATTAATTAGTAATGAGTTTTGAAAGCCATCATTTTATAGCGTACCTTCAGATTTTTAATATTTCATATTTATTTCAGGGATACCTTGTGTCTCTTTCTATTACCTAGGACTATTGTGGTCACTGTTTAATTTTTTCTCCCCATTTTGTACACACAACTTTTCCACCATTAAACATCCATCTAAAGAATTCTTTGTCTTTGTTTAGCTTTAGTTCAGAAGTTGCTGCTTGGTCTGTTGATGTGCGTGTGCCCTATAGAATACATGATCATTCTTTACATTTCATAAAAAAAGAGCTTATTACTGTGCCAAGTTAAAAAAAAACATTCTATAGGAATATTTTATTTAATGAATTAAGAATTCAAATATAACAAATATGTAAATATCATTTCACATACATTTTTGTACCCCATGTTTTTATTTACTTCTTTTATTTCTTACCTCCTAAAACTGTCCTTATACTAGTCTCCTACCAAAGTTCATGCTAATTTTATAAATGTCACTATGATTATGACAAACATTCATGCCAAAAGGATTATAAGAAAGCATATAAAAATATTATAAAGCAACAACTTGACATCATCTTATTAGGAAAACAACCATAAGCTCTGTGATCACTTGTTCAAATGAAATTTAAGCATGTGTAATACCAATTTCTTTTCTACTTCACTCTGCAACGTATAACTTTGTTCATCACCAAAATAGTTGTGATAAAACTGTTTGTAATTTCTAATGTAAATTACTGATGTTCATATATTTGTTCATTTAATAGTGTAAAATTCTGTAAAATCAGTTTCATTTATGAGTACGTATTACAAAAACTAGTTTTGAAAACATGTTAATAAAATTCTGATTCAAAATGCATTGTCCTTACTACCACATTATTTTTTGTCTAAAGTGATTAGATGAGGGCAGTTTTTTTGTGTGCATATTTCAACCAAACATGAAGTTTGTGTTTGTTCAACTCTATATGTTGGACATCACCAATGTGTTCAGAAAGACAAAAATATGCAAGTAGGTCCTGGTTTATGAATAGGTCTGCGGTCAACTTTTCTCACAATTTCATGTACTGACCATACAAGAAGAATGAACATTTTCTAACATCCATATGGCAGTGCTTTTGCTCAGTTCTTGTACTTATTTATATTTAAAATGCAGACAAAAATATTATCATGCAAATATAAATCACTCCGTCCAATGTGACCTGTAAGTTTTTTACTACATGAAAACTTAACACCCTTACATGTTTCGGTCTCTGTGGACCATCTTCAGAGGGCAAACATCACTACATGTGACACAACACACTTCTGAACAATGAAAACAGCACAGCAGCCATGAGCAAAGCCTGGACGATATAAAGAACCTCCACATCAAGATAGCCAGGTGGCACAATATCTGCCCCATATAAGAGGGACGATGGGAGGATGAACACGAGCCTTCATGGTTTACGAATTTTAATTATTGACAATCCAAAAAAAATTTTAATTAGCATCAAGAAATTTTTTACAATTTTATAAAAAACTTTACATTCCCAGGAAACTGCTGTGTTTGTGAAATGTTCAATTTTGTGTACTATGTATTGTAGCATATAAGTGTACGTACTTTACGTCTAAACAACTTATGTGATGGTGGTTTCCTATTTGTAGTGATGTTTGCCCTATGAAGATGGTCCACAGAGACCGAAACATGTAAGGGTGTTAAGTTTTCATGTAGTAAAAAACTTACAGGTCACATTGGACGGAGTGATTTATATTTGTAATTGTTAGTGTGACGGACCAGAATGAAACAAATCAAAAATATTATCATGCAATACATGAAGACTACTATAAATGGACATACACGCACGTGTGTACACAGCCAATACTGCACTAGCAAGCCAATTTCTTATGGTCATAATATAAAAAACTTTCATGATGACGAAATGGACCATCATACATTTATACAGACAGCTGGACAGGGAATAATAAATACCTTACAGAATGGATAATTTATTATTCTCACTGCATTATGATAATAATCCAATTTACTGGGTTTAGGGTTCTGAACAAACAGTTAAAACACAGACTGGCACCCACCATCATTTTAGGAAGAAAAATAGATTTACAGGCATAGGGTGAAATACAGAATATACACAATCTCATGGTTGCACTTATTCTTGCAACACGTCTACAAAACACTGCTGAGCAGTACGCATTATGAAGGATAATCTGTATTTTAAATGAAGAGTTAGAATAGTCTCTATACTTACATGACTGTACATGTTCTTACACATGACTACCGGTATTTACTGAATTCTTTGTACATAATCCTTAATTCAGTATTTAATGCTCACATTTCATAGTGAAAATACATAGTGGTACAGAACCAAATGTGTTACAAGCATGCACAACCTAGTGTCGAAACACCAGAAAACAGTAAAAAGCAAAGAAAATCAAAAAGTTTAAAAGATAGCCTGTTTTACCCAGCATATATGCTGATAAAATAAGCATGAAAACTACAGAGTATCACAAATATAGAACTAGTTTATCTGCAGATTCGATGCTGACAAGAAAAAGCATATGTTGTGATTTCCTAATGGCACATTATGTAATACTATAATGTTCTTTATAGACATACTAACAGGTCTATACAACCACCCGTGTCAAAATATGTTTTTTATGAATCAATACACTGAAAGATACTAGTCTCTTCTAGAAATTGCTATTAAATTTAGACATTATTGTCTTCTCATTTGTATCCACCCCCCCCCCCCTCTTACTTATAAGTATATGTACTTTTAAGGATTCCACTGAGAGACATATCAACCTACCGCCAATCTTTATATAAAATCCTGTCTGTTCAAAAACATTATTACTTTCTCTTAATAAAAGAAATATGAATACAATCAGTATGTTACTAACCAGAACCAAAATTCACATATACATGACATCATAGATCTGTTCAGTCTTAGGTGGCAAAAAGACATTCATGCTGGGACAATCAACAGGTTGGGAGTACCATACACAGGACCAACAGACGCACAGCATGCAGTCCTGGGAGTGAGGTGACATCACACCTGCTTAGTGATGACTATCAGAATATCTCATCATCGTTCCTTCCATCTACAGACAAATCACACTGATTATACTTGGCTTGAAAAATGTAATTCCATTTCAACTAAACCAAGAAAATGTATCACATCAGGGAAAATCAGAGAGACAGGATTTCTATAAATTGTAGAATCCTTATTAAAATGTCAAACAAGGCAAGAATATGTAAAGCAGTCACAAATATAAGATCAAAATGGAAATATCTTAATTAGATGTGCTGATAGGTCATTTAGGAACCTCCCGAAAATCCTTTCGTTGGTTGGGCAGGAGGGACAAGGGCTACTCATGTCATCTTGCACTGTGCATGTTCAGACTGGTGGCATAACTGAAAGACCAACAGCCTATACACATTACAAATATGGCAAATATGATAGTAGATGCAGGAAATACAGTTCTGGTACCTCTGAAAAATGTTGTCTAGTATGCTTTCAATTTCAGGTGGTCTGTGACCATTAGTGCCTAAGTTTTTGAAACCACAATTTCCTGTGAAAGTTATCCAGAGCACTTTTGACAAGAATGTTTAAGCCTTGAACTGATTTCATCCAATTTCTCTCTGATAAACAATAAGCACTTTATGATTACTGAACAAAATCCAGATATTTCTGGTTCTAGTTATCAAAAAATCAGAGACAATATAAACAAGCAAGTTTAAGGGGGAAAAAATTGCAGGTTATATCTGATATGTATCCTTAGGAACATATGCAGTTACAAATAGTTTTATTTTCTGCAATATAATGCCATGCAGTCTGCTGAGAGTCAACCAAAGTCTAGGAGGAATATGTTGCTTCCATCATCAGGGACTACACTAAGTATCCTGAAGATAGAATTCTTCATAACCACTGCTGTGAGAACCTCAAATCCTACTGATGCAGTCAGATCATGCTTAGGTTTCACAGATTGTCTGCATTTCCTGTAACTTACAGAACACTGTCTCCGAAAGAACTTTACACTTCAGTCCAATTACAGTTTGAGTACAAATTTCAGCCCAATGTATTTAAAATCTATTTTTGTCAAAAATTACAGCAATCTTAGTTACTTTCATATCAATTAATAGTATATGTGAAGTTTTATTCTTAATTATGAAATCAAATTACCTTAGGGATAACTACTTAGTATGGCAGTACTATATTTCTAGTACAGCAGGTTTTCCAATTTGTCCCTTGTATTGTTCTAGAACTGGATACACTTCTTCCTGAAGGAATTCAGTCACCTGAAATGTATTCAAATGTCAAGTAAGAGGCATGTGCATTATTGTGAACATTATAAGGAGCCTTCATATTCTATGAAAAGCAAGGAATTTCTTGACCAACTGAGAGAATATTAAGCTTGTCAAGAAGGATTCAGCTTCATGGAGTTAGTTATTATTTATTCACTAACACACATATGCAGAATGGTACAAAATTAACAGCATGGAACAGAGTCCTTGAGAAAGTTATGAAAAAATCCTCCACTTTTAGAGAACTGAGGTTCATTCTCATCATTACAAGCACCTGTCACTGGAATATATCCTCAATCAGTTCAAACAAGTCACAGTCTTATACCCAATTTCTTTAACAACCATTTTATTCTCCAATTTATGCCTATTTTTTTTTGTGGCCCCTTGCATTCAAGATTCAAGTTATTTTTCCATCCAAGTACAAGGTGATGTGTAATATTTGGTAACATACTAGGCAATAATAGTGTGGGGTCATTTAGCTC
Organism: Cryptotermes secundus; assembly: GCF_002891405.2. Lineage (NCBI taxonomy): Eukaryota > Metazoa > Arthropoda > Insecta > Blattodea > Kalotermitidae > Cryptotermes > Cryptotermes secundus. The sequence continues at coordinate 108,364 of NW_019732005.1, read as the reverse complement.
TTGCCTAATCCTCAAGCCAGACAAACACCCCACATCAGGTGTTGGCAACTACTTATTCAATATATTCACAGCTGGCATCCATACTGAGAGATCATCTCAGTTTTCAACCTGAGGATGTATCGCACACCCACATATCTCCTTTTTACCTCAAAATCTAAGTTCTGATCAGTCAATGGAAGACCAGGGGATCCCATACACTTTAAGTCTTATTACGATTAGTCACAAGACACATTATGTTTTCCAAAAACCTGCTTCACAAGATATGCATAACGAGAGAAAGAAGTTACTGTGGAAGGGCATAGGTTCATGATAACGCCCAACACTGTCGGAATTTTTTTTTATTTCTTATGGCATCCTGCTGTGAAATTTATGTGAAAAAATGGTGCACCAGGGCATTAGTGAAAATGGCATGCCACATCCAAAGACCTTGTCCAAAACAGTCTCACACCAGCCCATGTGCAGAAGAGACAGCTGCAACATTATTGAAAATTGCATGTTTCCTTACCAGCAAAATTTCTATACTATAGGCTTGAAAGGAAGTGAGATTTTTTTTTTCAAAGAAAACTAGATATCTTTCCCATAACTCCATCCTTCAACTTTTGAGCAGCTGGATGTTAGTGAGACATTGGTTTCGATAAACTTGTGCCATTATACAATTACTAAACATCCCACCTGCTCAGGAGCTCTTCCCACAAATGTTGATGGTTCCAGCAGAGTGTCAAGATAAGGTAGGATGGGCACAAAATATGGAGACTTGCGTATTCTTTCTACAAGATCATTATCCAGCCCATGCTGTTTCACCTGTGCTCCGGCTTCCTGGGAAAGCACTCGAATTTGTTCATGGCACACCTATGGCAAATATAATGACAAATTCAATTTCTGTAATATATTTAGATGCAGACATACAAAATATGCAGAACTGCTGTAGCCCATTCAATTTGGTAAGCACAGAACACTTCCTTACATATACAACTTCAAAAATAAATTTCTGGTAGTTCAATATCGCCTGATGGTGGGATATAAAAACAGAAGCATGTCCATGGCAAACATGACTATTATTTTTGGCAGTGCCCAGTGTATCGAGTTTTTTTTAGGCATTTACATATTTATTTTCTTTTGGTCAACATTTTAAGCTCTTTTTTGTAATCCTATCTGAGCTCACAACAAGACACGGCCTTTAAATCCTCTCATGAAACGTTTCTTTTCTAAAAATAAATATTGTTTTAGTTACTTCTAATAAATTTTACTGTCAAGAAATACAAAAATTGACCCCCTGTACAAGTATTGGAGCAAAGACAATACACGTAATTTCTCAGATACAGTTCGCCTAGACTACGTTAGCTTGGAAACAAAAGTGATTGATGCTCAATACACCACAATCAGTTTCTGAATACTGAACAAAAATTAAATTCATCTGATTCGTAATGCCAGTTTCCTGAAAACTGACATTCTGCATTTGCAAACTTAGTATGCAACAATTATTTTCCTGAAGATGTCACATGTGTAGTTTTATTTAGGGACACAGCCTCCATAAAACACTTAAATTTAATCAAAATCATTAGAGGTATTTTCGAGAAAACAGCCACTGTGTTTTAGGGCCCATTTAAAGGGACCCTGCTTTTGAAGCTAGAAAGTTCATATTCACTCAACACTCTTGAATACTGAATATGAACAAAATCCATCCAACCATTCAGGCATCAGTGAGGCGCACATGTGCACGTGCAAACAAACACACACACACAGCATACAAAAAAACATAGCTCTTTTCATAATTGGGGTGGGGGGAGGGGCTGAAAATGCATAAATCCATCAAAATCTTAATATCAGTGTCTTTCAAAATCACAATATTTTGTCATATACGCTATGTATATAAGAAAGTAAAAATGATTGCAAATAAATACAGCGTGCTTAAGCAATAGGTTCGTCAAGTTAAATTACATACCTGCCGGTCTCCGCCAGCTTTTACCATAGCCATAATAACATTCTCAGCAGACATGAAGGGAAGTTCTTGCCTGATGTGACGTTCAATAACTTTGGGGTACACGACAATGCCCTCACAAATGTTCTGCAGTGTCACAAGTATACTGTCAGCTGACAGGAAAGCCTCAGCCAGTGTGATCCTCCTGGATAACAAGTCAGCTGCGTTTATTTTTCTTTCTGCTGTAGATCAACATAAAGTGTCTAATGGTCTAAATTCCCACATATGCCCTCATGCATAATTCTTCATTTGTAATGTAAAATGTGGGTGAATATGGTATCTCTTCAGTTTTAATACCAATACATAAAGTTATTCAATGCTTAATGAAGCATTACATCATGAAGAAATATGGGACACTGAAGGCCAGACATGGTTCACCTCGGCACTGGGTGGAAACAAGTACTCAGCTTCATGACTCTGCTGTCCCCCCCCCCAAAGAGGATCTGCTGGTGCCAATTGGATATGAGGTTGGAAGGCCGCAAAATCAGTATGTGTAAATAAAAGCTTTACTTTTCGTATTGTACATATACATGTTTAGGTGCACTAGTAACAAGTTCTTAGATTTGTAAACTACACACTCTCCAGAAACCCTCTTCTGTTCTACTGGTCTGTAAGTCAGAAAACAATGAGAATTACTCATTTATAAAACAATATTCCCGTGTCCTTAACTTTTGACTAAAATTAGAGATTCAACTGCCATATTTACTTACTTTTCATGAAGTAGTCTGGTAAAAATAAGCAATTGTGACCTCCCCGTGTTTCCCTACAGTGCAAATCTGTGTCACTTTCTAAGATTTTCATATGTCTTGAACACTGACTGATAATCTTTGTTACATACCCAGAATTTCAAAAATTAAAAACTGTCACAAAGAGGCAAACCATATTTAATGGTGGGGAAGATATGAGAACAACAATACAAAAAGAGTAGCATACATATGGAACCTGAAAGGTTTTATGTCACATCCTTGTAACAGCTCACCTATTTGCTGAATCATCAAGTGTACGCTCCATCCACTGGGTGGCTGCAGTTTGTAAAGTGTTTCCCTGAAGAGTCATCAGATGACGGGCAATGGAACAAACCCTCTCACTGCGCATAGGATTACGCTTGTATGGCATTGCACTAGATCCAATTTGTGTAGTTTCAAAAGGTTCCTCTAACTCCTTCATGTTAGCTAACAATCTGATGTCTGAACAAATCTACAGGACATATTCAAGGAAAACCAATCACATGTAAAGACAGTATTTAAAACAATGTAACTTTAATATCTTTTCACATTTCCAAATTAATTTATTATTAGCCTTTCAGATTATATTGATTTGTCTATGTCAGACTCATATCTACATAATTTTTAAGCTCTGACTGCCAGCTTGGTAGCAGTAACTCATAACACAGACTTACAGACAAGAATAACACAAACTACACTCCTTGAATGTTGTTACTTTCACCAAGAATTCAGAAAGTTATGTGAATGATATTCATAATCCTTATATTCCAACTGTCTTCTGGTGCTAACATTTCTTTAACAAATAAACAAAACACTATTATCTGAGTACAAACTAACCACAAAACAGCTTTATTTCAGATCATATTCCAATCATTTTCTGTTGGATATCTTAGTTGTTACTAATTTTAATATTAATAAATATGGTGTAACTATTTAATCTTCTAATTTTCATTTTGCCATAAAAATATTTCTTTCCTTGTTCATAAACCAATTACTTTTACATGTGACCTATATTTCTCCTTTCACTTTAACCATGGTCTTTTCTCAAATACAGATCTACAAATGCATTAGATACTACATACATATCAAATATAAATTCAGGTCAACATCCTTACAATATACCAACAACTAGAATGCATCACTTTACATTTTTGCCTCAGTCACAAACCATCACTTATTCTGCAAGACTACTAGCCTTCTGGAATGTGATACTGCATACACTGTTTCATGTGCATGCATAAGTATGAGGTTTAGAGATATGAAGCATAATCTTTCAAAAACAAGAAGCATACTGAAGCATTATATTCCAGGATATAATGCTGTGCTGCCCGACAGAAGTCAACTGATGTTTCAGAGGACTATTGCCTGCATCTACATCGTCAAAAAGAACGCCAAGCAAGAAACCAGCTTCCTCTGCTTGCTTGGCTTACTCTCTCACTCTGAAGATGGAGGTGAAACGTTACTCTGAATCATCAGCTGACTTTCACTGGACTAAACAGCATTATATCCCATATGACAGAATTCTTCAGAGTCACCACTGTGATAACCTCGAACATCAGGTATGCTGTTAATCAAACAAGTAATTACCTTGTGGACAGTGGCCCCTAGGCTGCTGAGAACAGCAATGCTCTCGACATCCACTTTACGGGAATATGTCTGGCCACAGATGATGAAGGAGCGCTGGAAACCGGCCATCTTAGTCACAAGCTGATCAAGTTCCTTAACCTTAGAACCGTCTCCATTAAATAGCTGAAGGAATGATGCCTGAGTGCCAGTTGTACCCTTCACTCCACGAAACCTCAAGTCATCTCTGGCTCGTCGTAGTGCCCTTTCATCCATCAGTAATTCTTGAAGCCATAAACATGCTCGTTTACCAACTGTTGTCAGCTGAGCAGGTCTGTAAAGAAATAATGTAGTTCACAGAGATGTGAGAATATGCACACAGAATTTTAGAAAGTAGAAGGGAAAACCTCTTGCAGTCAGTTGGATGATCAAAAAAGAGATGGAAGATAATGCAAAGATGGATTTTAGGAAAACAGATCGTGAGGATGGATCTGCAAACATTGAACTTTCAGATTAAAATATCAGAAATCTGGCTAATTAACAGGCATAATAATTTTGAAGAATGTGTACTTACTGAAGGTGAGTGAAACCAAGGGTTGGTAAGCTCTTGTATTGGTCTGCAAACCCAGCTAACCTGTGAATACAGCCAGCCAGCTTGGGAAGCAGAAGATCATACCCATCACGCAGAATTATGAGATCCTATAAAATCATCATAACTTCTGTAATAAACATCATATGACGCAAAAGGCCAGAGCTGGTGGTTTCAGTCTATATGTCACACATATGCCTTATGCAAGTAAAAAAGATAAAACAATTAATTACAATGGACTGTATTTCGTAAAATTTCCTGCCTGAAAAATCAAACATGCATCTACACGCACATCCCTGTCATCAGATATCTAACTCTTATCTTTTGGGAAAACAGGTCACATAGTCAGAGTGAAAAGCAAAGGATAATCACCAGCACCCCCACCCCTCAATTTTTCATTACTTCAAACTGAACATTATAGTCAAGTGGATAGCACCCCTGCTTCACGTTAGGGAGGGCCAGGCTTCAAATCTCAGCCCACAGTTCAGGTATCCTAACTGAGGCTTCAAATGGTGTCAATTAGTCCCCCCCCCAAGCAAATGCTGCAATAGGCTGCTTCCTTCCATATTAATTTTTCTCTAATCAGTCCACCATTCTATGGAATATGGTCTGAGTTACTAACATCATTAAATAAACAATTAACAAATAAAATCTTAATTTCAAACAATATATTCTTTTGTGTGTTCATAAATCTCACAGCTCAAACGTAAATGCACGGTTCATCCAGATGCACCTGGTTAATTTTGGTTCCAATGGATATCACTGCAGCAACATTACACATTCTACAGTGATACATCTGTGACAGAACACTTCAAAACACTACACATTCTACAGTGATACATCTGTGACAGAACACTTCAAAACACTACACTTTCTACAGTGATACATCTGTGACAGAACACTTCAATACACTACACTTTCTACAGTGATACAGCTGTGACAGAGCACTTCAAAACACTACACATTCTACAGTGGTATATCTGTGACAGAACACTTCAAAACACTACACATCCTACAACGATACATCTGTGACAGAGTACTTCAAAACACTACATATTCTACAGTGATATGTCTGTGAAAGAACACTTCAAAACACTACACATTCTACAGTGGTATATCTGTGACAGAACACTTCAAAACACTACACATCCTACAACGATACATCTGTGACAGAGTACTTCAAAACACTACATATTCTACAGTGATATGTCTGTGAAAGAACACTTCAAAACACTACACATTCTACTGTGATATACTTGTATCTGTGACAGAACACTTCGAAACACTATATATTCTACAGTGATATGTCTGTGAAAGAACACTTCAAAACACTACACATTCTACTGTGATATACTTGTATCTGTGACAGAACACTTCGAAACACTATACATTCTACAGTGATATGTCTGTGAAAGAACACTTCAAAACACTACACATTCTACAGTGGTATATCTGTGACAGAACACTTCAAAACACTACACATCCTACAGTGATACATCTGTGACAGAGTACTTCAAAACACTACACATTCTACAGTGATATATCTGTGACAGAACACTTCAAAACCCCCTGCCAAATAATTACAGAGACCAGAAAATCCAGAACTCTCAGAATAATGATGAGTTTGATAAGGGACAGGAGCTTGATATTCTGTATCAACATGTAAGAAAACAAATAGTCCAGTACTCACAGTGTTATCTCCCACATAGCAGGAGGTTGCACCCAGATGAATGATGGCAGCAGCTTTGGGGCACAGTTCTGCAAAGACATGGACATGGGCCATGACATCATGACGAGTCAATTTCTCCTCAGCTGCTGCCTTTGTAAAATCAATATCATAGATGTGAGCCTCCATTTCTGAAATCTGGTCATCAGTAATATCCAACCCCAATTCCTGAAATACAATAATGTAACAGATTTGGTCAATGTATTACCAGGCAACAGCTCTGTAAACATGGTCCAACACATGTGTTTTCTATGTCATTCACACTGAGCAGCAGTGGAACAAAGAGGTTATGCCACCCATATCTATGCAATGGCTCGGTAAACACATTTCCGTGTATGAAAGCGGTGATGTCATCAACTATGGAGACGGTGTTCTCCGTGGGGTCTGTGCAGAGTGCTTATAAGAGAAGTGAATGCAGAAGCAAGTTCAGTTGAGGGCAGTTACAAGACAGTCATAAGCTGGAGGAGTGGGCCCAGAAGAAGTTCTAGTTCCAATGTTCCAGAGTGATTGAAGACGAAATAGCAAGAAGACTTCATAGTGGTTTGAAGTGCTAGTTTCTGTGTTCAGATCCGTTGGTAGGAGACATCTAGTGAAGATGGAGAATTCTAATGCGAGTGCAACTGCGAACTGTAAATTGTGTAAATCAGCAAAGCGCTGTATTAATTGCAATTAAGAGAGTGTAACCGAAGTGCCAACAAATCCAATCATCTGATCTAGAACCCGCTATTTTCGTCACGCGTACCCCCTTACACATGACAATAAGTAAGGTGTGAGGGAAAATATATGGAAATAGACGAAACAAGTCCCTCAGATGGAAAGAAAGAAGTGCAACAATCCTTCAGCAATGGCAGGGGCTACAGTTTTACAGGAAACTGGGAGTAAGTGGAACCACAGTGGCTGGTAGCATTCATCAAACCTACCTGCTGTTTCACTAAACACACAAGAAAAATTGTAACATGTTCAAAACTAATATACTGCGGCATATTTTCACAAAGCAAGAACTGCAGAGACAAAGAAACGGCCGTTGCTAGGTAACGACCCGTATATACGCAGCAGAGGAACGCGTCACGTACGCTGTGACGTCACGCAACAATAGAAGAGATGTTGCAGTAAGCTTCTGCTCTGCTCTGCTAGAATTAGCTTTGACTGAAATTAGAACTGAATTCTGCAGTTGGCATATAAAAATAGAACGTGTCACAAAAAGATACAATGCAACAGTAATCCAGGAAATTTCGTTTCAAATTCTATCACAGCCCTAGCCCCAACAAATGTGTATATTTTGGTATGTGAGCCACTAGCTTATTTCAGTGCGTATATAATTAAAAGCTGTCGATAGACAGAAAAAAGCAAACTCCGTGGCCTGTATTCCGCAAGCGAACTATATCGACCGAGCAACCGCCGCTTCTCGGCGAAGTTAGTGCCAACTTTTGCGGATAAGAGGGTGTCGCGTGGTCAGCGCAGCGGTTCCCCACGGCCGCTAATTTCGGTTTTCTAGACCGGAGCCTCTACTTTTCCTTTCAAGTAGCTCCTCAATTATCATCATGAGGCTGAGTGGAACCCGTTCCTGACCCACTACTTCCCAGAAAATCTGGCAGCGCCGGGAATCGAATCCGGGACCTCTGGATCTGTAGCCAGGAACTCTGACCACTAGACCACAGAGGCGCAAAATACCATGGTTGGCATAACTGGATACAAATAGAAAACTGCAGGTTCTCGAAATTCAGAGTTTGAATTAAATCTGCTAGCAAACTGTACATGCAGTGCATACAGAGTTTATCAAAATACGCGAGTTCTTCACAAAAGGTACACTTTGTATTAAGATTGTCACTTGTTGGGTTATGACACCACGTACTTTAGTAACTGGTTACCGACGTTTTGGATAAACCTTCTGCCACCACACTATACCCTGAACATGATGGTAGCAAGTTCCTCCGAAATGTTGGTATTACACGGTGCCATACCCCAGAAATCCACAATCTTAAATTTTTACAGCCGTGAAAATCTTGAATGTACTGTCTATCCAGGATCGGCCCAGTAGCACAATAGAAGACAGCTTTTTGTTAAATTTAAATTAATTTCTTATCTTTTGTCCATGTCAAACCATTAATTGATAGTAATCTTAAAGTCTTATGCAACAGTGTGGATAATACTGTTTTAAGAATTATGAAGGTTTTCACCACACTATTTGAAAATTTCATATTATTACAACAAAGTTTTTAGAATGTTGATTTGTTTTTAACTGAGGCAAACAAAAAATTTCCCCCCTCTCACGTGTCATTTACGCTTGCGCCAGCCATGTAGGATGTATCACCATTTTTATTCTAAGTAGGAGAATGCTAATTCAGAACAACGTAACACTAGTGACCTCTTTCAAACACTGGCCGTATATTTACGGTTTACACAGAAATGGATTTAAGGGCGACCGACCGAAGCAGTCATACTGGGGCCCCCAGAAACTAAAAATAGAAACAACAGATTTTATTAAGTCATCTGCTTTACTAAAATCAGTACAATTAGTTTGTATTTTTCTCTATTACAAATCATAACATAAATTTGTGACCGCCTCTGTGGTCTAGTGGTCAGAGTTCCTGGCTACAGATCCAGAGGTCCGGGTTCGATTCTCGGCGCTACCAGATTTTCTGAGAAGTAGTGGGTCTGGAACGGGGTTCACTCAGCCTCGTGAGGATAACTGAGGAGCTATTTCAAGGAAATAGCGGCTCCGGTCTAGAAAACCGAGATTAACGGCCGTGGGGATCCGTTGCGCTGACCACACGACACCCTCTACTCGCAAAGGTTGGCACTAACTTCGTCAACAAGCGGCGGTCGCTCGGTCGGTATAGTTCGCTTACGGACTACAGGCCACGGAGTTTTTTTAACATAAATTTGTTGTTACTGACATGGGCTTGCACACTTTGACTGCACCTGGGCCTCCAACAGCTGCAAATCCGACTCTGGATTTATTCAGCAATGCTTCCAATAGCTCAGAGAGTACAGTGCCGAACGAAAGGTTGACTGGTGAACAATAAATTGGAAAGGTTGCAGACAGAAGCGGTCGTGGCCTAATTCATGGAACCCAGCTCCTGCCTGGAGAGAATGAGGAAGCCACGAAAGATCACAAGCAAGATGGCCGGTCTCGGGGTGGAGATTTGTACCCGGGACCTCCAAAATACGAAGCAGGAGCGATATCTACTCGACCCCGACTCCCGATAAGAACATGACGTTTGATTTGTTAATTACATGGCGATTATCGAAGAACAGTTGTTTGTTCATGGCGTTTCATAACTTAGATTTCATGGCTGTATTTACAAAGTCTGTAATCATTAAAACCAGTGGAATGAGGCCCGCGCTGATTTGCAAACACCACTGTTACACCAGAAGCCGGGACAGTGCACTCCGGTATAGTGACTGGCTACGGGCTGGGCGGCAGATGGGTCGGAGTTCGAGTCCCGGTAGGGGCGAGACTTTTCTCTTCTCCACGTCCTCCAGACCGGCTCTGCAGCCCACCCAGTCTCCTACACAATGTGTACCGGGGGTAAACCGGCCGGTGCGTAAAGCTGACCACTCACCTCCAACTAGTGCCGAGGTCAAGAATACGTGGATCTATGCATCCACTCCCTCATACGCCTTCAAGGCGTAGTGCTCAGTTAAGCAGAGGAATAACTTCACCTTTAATTACTTTTTACCTTTCTACCAATACTGTACAACTCGGGCTAGAAACAAAGAGTAATATTGGACGTGGCTCAGACCTGTAATGTAAATGTACAGGCAGCCACAAATCTTGAAAGAATGTAATCCATTGCTCTTGCTGAAAGCTTGTCACAGACCACCTGCCTTATCTCCCTGCCCACGTTGTGAAATGTAATCCCTGCGCAGGTCAGAGATAAGATATATGACAAAATCAGAAGGAATTAAGTCACAAATAAACAGCAATACGCATGCTTCATAGGAACTTCATACAGTATTACTTTCTGAACTAGAACTAAAACGAAGTTACAAATATGGCTACTCTGCTACTTAGACCACTTTTGCGAGAAAACTACCGTCGCACGTTACAAGATGGGTGATACACCCTAAAGAAATACGTCATAAGATAAACGGAAAGTCAGCCTGTTAGATCGGTTACAGACGCCGCTGAATTGAGGTACCTTCTATTATTGGACTGTTGGTGTAATTGTTTCAGTTTGGAACATCGTAAGAAAACTCCGATACTGTTGTATTTGTTTCGTTGTGCAGGTGACAGCTGCGCGGACCAACAATGGCGGAGTTTCCAACTATTGCTACAATCTTCATAAAAATTCTGAAGCTTGTAAGTAGTAAAGAAAGAAAAACGACACTGTAAATTTACGTACAATATATTTAATTTCTACTACAGTTAATTTATTTCTTAATGTTCAATTTCTACTGCTCTCGAGTGCGCTTTAAGCCAGGGGTAAGCACTCCTATTGCGTGCAAGCGATGTTGTTCCAAATTTGTTTTGTGTGTAGCGTGTATAGTTACACAATACAATACAATACACAATACCCGGGATCGATCCCGTGGATTTGTGGTGGACAAAATGGCGCTGGGGCGGGTTTTCCCCGAGTACTTCGGTTTCCCCTGCCAATCTTCATTCCACCAAATTCTCCATCATCATAATCACCCGGTGCAGTCTACAATAAGCCAATCAGTGGACCCAGTTGGACTCCACCCCCCACTAAGCGAATTAAAAAAAAAAGCTAGACCGTGTTCCACTGTCCAGCGTCGAGATATCAGAGTGCAGTGCAGTGCAGTCTGTATGCACTGTATAATGATAATGACATGCATTTCGGTACATTTCCTAGCAAAATGTGAACCAGTACAAATAACTTCTTCCCAGTCGCTTACAGCTTTTTGTAGCGTTGAAACCATCAAGTCCTACAGTAAACATAACTGGTAAATATCCTAACTATCGAATCATTACCTGCAAGTGCCTCCATTCTAAAGAACTGCTATTTCTCGTAAGGAAAACGTTTCTAAGCCCATGTTCATTGTGATGTTTTACTTGCATTTTGCGTCAGAGTTTGTCACTAAACTTACGAAAGACCTGGAATATTCCTGTGCAGTAGGATACGTATGTAAATAAGTACTACATTCAATTAGCGTTACTGTAACTTATAAAGTTTATTTTGTTATAACTTAGTGTTGCCTCTATAATTTAATGTACGATCTAGTTAAAGATAAACATCAGTGTAACAGCAATATAATTACTGAAACAGTTCAGTGCAGTGCTACAAAGACTTCTTTTCGTTGTCGATTTATGAAATTTGTCATTATCGATGAGGAATTTCATTTTCTTGTCCATGTAAACTACACCTTTAACCGCGCTAAAATCTTCTCAGGTGATAAGCAGTCTCAATATTGAGTTAAAAATCAATGTTTCAAAGCTCTCCTCCGTTTCCATCATCAGTATCGATGTGGTGGATGACAATATGTCGCTGATGTTTACGAGTATAGCAGTTTGTCAAACCGATGACTTTTCCTATTGGTGTATTATGTAGCAGGAGTACACTCGTGTGGTCATCCATCAGACAAAGCTTCAAATCTTACAAACATTTAACTCTTTTACATTTATATTTACATGAAGGAGAGTAAATTAAGAAGCAGGAATGTCAAGAAACAGAGGAAGAGTGAATATGGTGGCACGCGAGCTACAGTCTGTACCCACCGCCAACAATCTGACATGAGAAGGCATCAGTTGCCTTCATTGCAAAAGCAAACTGTTTTAAGTACGTCTAATACGCCCTAATATGTTTGCTGAAACTGAAAAAAGCGTAGACGTAGCCCTGTTCCCTCCAAAATAGACAACTGCGTATACAAAAACGCAACATAGCGAAGGTGTATCGTCCACAATTAAAATACATTATGACGAAAGTAATGTGATAAAAGTATTCATTTTGCGTTTCGAATAAGTGAGTAGACCCACAAGGGAAATTTTATGTGAAAGTCTGTTCACGTAGTTTCCATTTTCCCGGAAAAGAAGACTTGCAGTTCGTTGCACACTACACTCCAACACGAAACGGTTTTGTTCAAGGACTATGGTGACGTCGGTAATGAAAATAAACCCACTGTCATGCCAGTCAGTACTTTCTTTAACCCTTTTGTGGCCAAAGCAGATTGGAGCACAATTTCTGTTGAGAATGGAGGCATATGCTTCCCATAAACATGCGGTAAGAACGCAGAAATATGTTCATGCTGATTGCAACAGCAAAACTAGCAGTGAAAGTGTACGCCAGCTATGGGGAAATTTAAGGATGCTAAGGTGGGAGTGGCTACTGGAAGAAATACTTGTATGTCTGGTTAGTCGGAAGTTAACCAAGATTATCCAACGCATGTATGAGCGGCGAATATACTGACTTGAATACAACGAACCCAGTAATAGAGCTGTATTCCACTTACCAAAATTTGGATTCCAAGGGCACGGCGTTAAAAAATATTACGATGAAATTTCGAATTATATTTAAGAGTAACAAAGGAGCAAAAGCGTAACTGTCAGTGCATCTCCAACGTCTTAGTTACACTAAAACCCAATCACGTAGCACGGTGAAAAGTAATAAAAACAATAAATTCCAGTAAAATATGAATTTTCACATTACATTTCAAAGGCATAAAGGCATGAAATATCAGCACATCAATAACTATTTCATTACGCAAAAATCTAAAAGACGTAGCGCCAAAATGTTAGTAATGAAATGATAAATTCCAGGGAAATATCGAAATTTATCGAACAGGGGTTACTGAAACTGTGAACGTTGTGTCCTAATCACGTGATACCTTATCTTTATTAGTGAGCGAAGATAAAACCCAACAAAAAAGCAGATAAAATTACAATCTTACGAAAGAAAACCGCGATGAACACTCAGCACTACACTCGTTGACAATTTTCGGATGTATGGATGATTACAAACGGAGATGGATTTAAAGTTCAAGGCTTTCAAAAAACTGAGCCCCTCCCACGGTTTCTCTGCAAGGAATGAGTTAAAAGCTGAAACGAATTTCTCGGAAAGACGCTTCATTTTGCCTAAGAAATTCCGATTCACGTAGAATTATCGTTCAATGCTTGTTATGGCCGAATTTTAAACATTTCTGCTGAATATCTTATCTCGATGCAGGCTTACCTCAGTTCAACAATTACGAACAAAGACTTCTGAGAAGACCGCCTGGCCTTTAGCTTTCAGTTTCCTCCATCTGCATACAGAGCCTTGGCTAATTATATTCAAATTACTCGTCTGTTTTCATACAGATTCAAACTGCATGGTAGATGCCACACATAACCTCAATGGGATGTTACTGTCGCCGTGTTTACACCTACCTCTGTTGACTTCAGATTGCTCCATCGAAATTTACTCTTCTTAATGTAAATATAAATCCTACAAACTTTTAACCCTTTACATTTCACAGTACAGCTTCACACTAAACATAGATCCCGAAAGGCATATTATAATCCTACAAACAAACAAACAAACAATCAAACAAACAAACAATCAAACAAACAAACAAAACTCCGTGGTTTTAGTCCGCAAGCGAACTATACCGACCGAGTGACCACCGCTTGTCGGCGAAGTTAGCGCAACGAATCCCCACGGTCGTTAATTTCGTTTTTCCAGACCAAACAAACTAAACAAATTCCGTGGTTTTAGTTCGCAAGCGAACTATACCAACCGAGCGACCGCAGCTTGTCGGCGAAGTTAGTGCCAACTTTAGCGGATAGAGGGTGTCGCGTGGTCAGCGCAACGAATCCCCACGGCCGTTAATTTCCTCAATTATCATCACGAGGCTGAGTGGACCCCGTTCCAGACTTATTACTTCTCAGAAAATCTGGTAGCGCCGGGAATCGAACCCGGAACTCTGGATCTGTAGCCAGGAACTCTGACCACTAGACCACAGAGGCAGTCCCTGAAAACACCGGTTCTCATCCGGTTTTCCAGACCGGATATTATAATTCTACGTTTTACTAAAAGGCAGAGTTAGAAAAGGCTGCATATTCTTCAAAGGTCTGTCATCACACATAACCTCAAATGCGTGCATTAAAGGTACAGATTGTGGGGGTACTGAAAGGCATGTCATGCATTCATACTTCCATGAAATTAAGTCAAATGGCTTCGGAGTGATGCAGCGTGACACAAAACGCACACAAACACGTCCACACTCTAAACTGTATAGCTCCTTATAAAATCAGGCAAGTAGACTAACCATACTTTCGTGGGACTGGAAACTTCACAGAGGTTTGATAAATAAACATCATTGATCAAATTAAGGAGAACAGATGGGCAGAGCATATGTCCCATATCACGTAAGGGAGTGATGACAAATCCATCTATTTTGGCCGGAACCTGAAGCAAAGACACCAGCTGGGAGACGTAGGCCTACAATACACAAAGAGTATGAAGATGTGGATTAGATTAATCTAACTCGGGATGTTATTTTCTTGTGAACATGTCATCTACTTCAGGTTCCGTAAAATGAGGCGAATTTCTTTACTATCTGGGTGCCTAAGGCCGCGTCATAGCTCAAGCGGCTTCCCACCGCGGCGGCCCGGGTTCGATCCCGGGTCTGGTCAAATGGAATTTGTGGTGGACAAAGTGGCGCTGGGACGGGTTTTCTCCGAGTACTTCAGTTTCCTCTGCCAATCTTCATTCCAGCAAATTCTCCATCATCACAATCACCCGGGGTAGGTACAATAAGCCAATCAGTGGCCGCCGTGCCGAGTGGACCCAGTTGGACTCCACCCCCCACTAAGATAATCTGGATGACTATCCGCTTTTCAAGGGCTGTGCTCCAAATAAACACACGTATTTAACATTTTGAACCGCGTCTGTGTGTCGGTTTTGTGCTTAGGTTTTAGCATGGGGCATGTTGGAAAGTACGATATCTCCATATCATCTCAACACCGATGCAGAATAGCTATAAGGTGCGTCAGATAAACCGTGTGAAGTCGTGACAAATACGAGATAACGCGTACAGAGATATGATAACAGCGGCGCTAGTGCATAGAACGCAGTAATCATTCAACCCCAGATGGTGAAATGAACTCACAAATAATTCGTGGAACCAGCCGATGACTAACATCCCATTTCTAATTAATTATAACATAATTTGGCAGGGAAAACGCTGAAGCACACAGAAGCCGGGCGTTGTCATATGTAACCCCCCCCTTCTTAAATGCCACACGTCGTTTCGGTTAATTCTTTCCAACTTGTCTTCACAGATTCGACAAAGATATGTCTGTACAAACCCCGTACTCTTTCCAGTGTGTCCGTGTTCTCCTACTTACGTTCCTCGCTTAAGGTTAAATCTCTATGCAACCGTCTTGACTCCGTTTCATATGCATGGTCTTTCCACGTCAACCTTATTCCTTATCCTTATTACTAAAGTACACGTCAATAATGCAACAATATATAAACATCAAGAATATGTCACTCACTAAAAATGTATATTAATATTTTATGATAATAAAATCATTAAAATGCCAATAGGACACTAAAAACATATTTTATACATTAAAAGTGATCATTAAAATTTCTGAAATGTCTCTAGTTTTTTTACATGTTTCGGCCTCGTATGGGTCATCATCAGGTGATTGTTCTTTTTTGGGAAACCACTGGACTGGACTGCACTGCACTGCACTGCACTTGTTCACCGTGCTCCCTTCATGTACGTCAATGTTTAGTTCAATCTCATGACTAGTCGTTGTGCTCCTTTGCGGCTGTTATAGTTTTTGTATACAGAGAGACCACGGTAGTGACACGCACACAAGAAAATACGACACAAGACTACAATAGCCACAAAAGAGTACCACAACTAATCATGAGATTGAACTAAACATTGACGTACATGAAGGGAGCACGGTGAACAAGTGCAGTGCAGTGTAGTCCAGTGGTCTCCCAAAAAAGAAAAATCACCTGATGATGGCCCATATGAGGCCGAAACATGTAAAAAACTAGAGACATTTCAGAAATGTTGATAATCACCTTTAATGTATAAAATATACTTTTAGTGTCCTATTGACATTTTAATGATTTTAACATCATAAAGTATTAAAATACATTTTTAGTGTGAAACATATTCCTAATGTCTTTTATATTGTTGCATTACTGACGTGTACTCTAATAATAAGGAAAATGCCTCAATGCAACGGGATTCTGAAATATAATGTCCCTTATTCCTTGTTTCTTTCAATTTAGAACCATAGTTATTACCAGGGCCCGGATTTTGATGATATGTCATATTTTTTTCCTTGTATCCTATGCGATGCTCTTAAATATATAAATCTCGGATATGAGCTGCTGGTTACAGAAATGTAAATTTTATAGGTAATTTTTTTTCATTTGTCATTTTTAGGTTTAAGGTCATTTTTTCATTTTGGGGGTAATTTTTTGGTAAATTTTTTTACTTTTAAGGGTATTTCTTGTCATTTTTGATAATTTTAGGGAATTTTTCTTCATATGTTTTCTGAAATGTGAATAACATGGAAGCGAAGTGTTCTTTCTTTTCTCCTTTAGGTAATTTTTTTAATATTTTCAGGTCATCAAAATCCGGGCCCTGCATATTACATTTTTGGGTCATATTTTAGGTCATCTTTCTGGATTTTTTCGGTCATTTTTTTAAATATTTTCAGGTCATCAAAATCCGGGCCCTGGTTATTACATTTAGACTTAGGGAACAACATTATGATCACTACAAACTGCGCAGAACTGCCATCAATTGCTGGGACTCAGCGTCTTCTCATCTTGGTGACATTATATTTGCAGATTCTTAACATCATAGTCCTGATTCTCTACCGAGTGGGTAATGATGGCAGGTTCCTTGGAGTTGGCGGCACATGGAACCTCAACGAAGAGAAAAATCCAGACTCCGAAATTGTTGCTTCTGGCGTCTTTGTTGGTTTCTTCATATACACACTTGTAATCCTTATCTCCTTCTGTTTTGGAACGACAGAGCATAAGAAGTCACTTGTGGTAAGCTTCTAAATGTCTGGCCTACTTCCTTGGGATATAAATGTCAACTCAGTGGTTTTAGTCCGCAAGCGAACTATACCGACCGAGCGACCGCCGCTTGTCGGCGAAGTTAGTGCCAACTTTAGCGGACAGAGGGTGTCGCATGGTCAGCGCAACGAATCCCCACGACCGTTAATCCCGGTTTTCTAGACCGGAGCCGCTATTTCCTTGAAATATAGTTCCTCAATTATCCTCACGAGGCTGAATGGACCCAGACCCACTACATCCAGAATATCTGGCAGTGTCGGGAATCGAACCCGGGACCTCTGGATCTGTAGCCAGAAACTCTGACGGCTAGACCACAGAGGCGGTCATATAAATGCCAAACAATTATAAAAATTCAATATTATTCAAAACTAAAATAATCTAGATTAATTTTTCCATTTTGACACCAGAATATTTCTACATTCCCCCCCCCCTTTGAATTATTTAAGCCAACTTCTTAGGAAACGTCGGATTTTAAATAATTTTAAATATAACTTGGCCTCCTTAAGGCAATTGGACTATTATACTTTGTTCTTATCCATATATGGTCTTATGATTTTAAGGGAACATGCTCATATAAGGGAAACGTACAAAGGTCAGCAACGCAGGGAAGAGTGTCTGTACGCCTACAGCAAATGCATTTCAGTTTCAATTTCATTACGCCTCCTTATGTGATAGTTCGACATAAACTGAACTAAATTCTGAGGGAACAAAATTTGCGTCCCATTCAAAACCACCCCTCGCCTAAATTTTCCAAAAACATAACCATCAGTTATTTCACTGCATTAAATGTGCAAGTTTTTAGTTTCGTTATTACGGGATATGAACAGAGAAGCTAAGCAACGAACTGAATCACTTCACTTAAGTTTCCATCCACTGGCGTATGCGTGCATTTTTGTATCCCTCTGCCGTCGAAACAAGGAACTATTTTTTTTCTTTCAGATATACCACTTATGTGTGTATTAGGATGTGGTGATATTATTAAAAGCAGATTTCTTGTTTAAATCTACGCGAAACAGTGCTGATGCATTTTTCTTCCCCGCCCCCCTGCCAACCATGGGAACTGCTGGAAAAGCAAAGATTGTTATATGGCATTAAAATGAACTGCACAATATTTTGTATGTCTAATGGTACTGGTATGAGGAGTCTGGTATAACCACTGGCTAAGGGCTGAACGATTGAAGGGTCCAAGTTCGAGTCCCGGTAGGGTAAAGAATTTCCTCTTCTCCACGTCGTCAAGGCTGGCTGTGGGGTCCACCCAACCTCCTATCCAATGGGTACTGGGGGCTCTTTCTCCGGGGGTAAAGCGGCACTGGCGTGAAGCTGACCACTTACCTCCAACTAGTGCCGTGGGTCTATACATCCACTCCCCCCATACGTCTTCATGGCGTAGTGCTTAATTAGTTAAGCACAGGGACAACTTTACATTTTAATGTCCTGGTACTATCAATGACTTCGATGGGGCANTGGTATGAGGAGTCTGGTATAACCACTGGCTAAGGGCTGAACGATTGAAGGGTCCAAGTTCGAGTCCCGGTAGGGTAAAGAATTTCCTCTTCTCCACGTCGTCAAGGCTGGCTGTGGGGTCCACCCAACCTCCTATCCAATGGGTACTGGGGGCTCTTTCTCCGGGGGTAAAGCGGCACTGGCGTGAAGCTGACCACTTACCTCCAACTAGTGCCGTGGGTCTATACATCCACTCCCCCCATACGTCTTCATGGCGTAGTGCTTAATTAGTTAAGCAGATGGACAACTTTACCTTTTCATGTACTGGTACTATCAATGACTTCGATGGGGCCACTGTTTCAGTCTTCCTTTGTATATCTAACTTCTGGATGGATATCATAGCGAGAGAAATATTTATACCTAGGTCTGTCGGTTAGGTGTATATTCTTAGAACTCTTGTTAAAAATTCTAATAAATGGTCAGTCTGGAAGTTCTGAAAATGACTAACGCTAAAAGACAAAATGCCGGTCACGGTAGCAGCNCTCCCCCCATACGTCTTCATGGCGTAGTGCTTAATTAGTTAAGCAGATGGACAACTTTACCTTTTCATGTACTGGTACTATCAATGACTTCGATGGGGCCACTGTTTCAGTCTTCCTTTGTATATCTAACTTCTGGATGGATATCATAGCGAGAGAAATATTTATACCTAGGTCTGTCGGTTAGGTGTATATTCTTAGAACTCTTGTTAAAAATTCTAATAAATGGTCAGTCTGGAAGTTCTGAAAATGACTAACGCTAAAAGACAAAATGCCGGTCACGGTAGCAGCGCAGTCTAAGGCATGTACTGTCTTCGCTCGCTCGGAAGCCGGGATCGTGGTTTCGAATCCCACACAAGGCATGGATGTTTGGTGCGTGTATGCGTTTATTCTGTGTTTGTGTTGTTATGTGTTTAGGTAGTGGCCTTGTGACGAGCTCATCACCCATCCAAGGAGTCCTACCCGTGAAAAAAGATCATGAAACTGAGGAACCAGTCTTTTGTTCCAAAGTGGGAGCAAGAGGAGAGAAACAAAAAGACAAAATAACAGTTCTTCTGCCGTCCGTGTTAGGTCATACAGCTGTTTTCCATAAGAATTAGTCTGGAGCTATGTATCTTATATAGACAGCTGATAGGACTTCTTGGATGGGTGATCTAGCCCTGCCGGAAGACCGCTACCTACACAGGACAACACAAACACAGAAGGAACTCGGACAGACATCCATGCCATGTGTGGGCAAAATTGTAATTCTTAGTACTTAATTTAGGAGCGAGTGAAGAGGTGCATTCACTGTATACCGTAAGTAAGATATTCACATATCCAAACTCATACAACCAAAGGTAAAGCATCTGACTGAAATTTCAGGAGATCATCATGAACTTTGTGGGCTGCTTCATGTGGATCGCAGTGGGAGGAACAGCTCTCCACTATTGGCACGGATACCTGAGCGAGCACAAGTACACAAGCTTCACCTCCGAGCGGGAAGTCGGCCTGGCTGTGGGCAGTCTCTGTGTGCTGTCCGGTGCGACATACCTCTTGGACACCGTCCTCAGCTTCTTGCACTTCAGTAGAGAAAAATAAATCAAATTTCACGTAACAAAAGTCATTTTCGTCTCTTATCACATTCACAATGACAGGCAGTAAAGACTGTTACAAAACATGACTGATAGGGAATTCGGAAAAAGTTGCAGTATTTTTTTTTGCCAAGATATTCGTATGGTTTTGTGGAAACGGGTGGCACTAAAAGTCACTTTTCGGGAGAACAGGCAACTCTGGACGTTTCTGCGTTAATGCATTTCACTAATTTCGTTATGTCACTGAATGAAAATAATTGCGTTTAGAGACGTAAGTCGGTTTTTATTTTATTCTTTTGGTAGGGAGCATTTTTATATAATTCTGGCCAATTTTTACTTGGCTATATTTTCTGTAATATAATATAGTTCAACACTTTCACTGGGCAATGCATATTTATTTAAATATACAGCTTGAAAGAGGATATTTCGTATAACTTTATGAGTTCTCGATGAGTTTTACTAGTTAACATATTTAATTAATTCCATGGAGCACAGTCAGTCTAGAGAAGCTAGCAGTTGCTTAGCTATCCAAGAAATTCACCATCTTCTATGGAACTCGAAAGTTCCTTATTACGTTTATAACAACCTGGCCATGAACCTTAATGGAGCTTGATGAATCCAGTCCACACTATCGCCCTCTATTTCCATAAGATTCGTCTTAATATTATCTTCCCATCTATGCCTAGGTCTCCTAAGTGGTCTCTTCCTTTCGAATCTTCTGATTAAAATTCGTATATACATTTCATTTCAAAAAGAAATATGCAAGTATTTTACATGAACAAAGCGGCCTCCGTAGTCTAGGGGTAACGTTCCCACCTCATGACTCAAGGTACGCGGGTTCAAACCCGGCGGAGGTCGTGGAATTTTTAAGGGCGGAAAAATTCAGGGAACAAGTCCTCCGGGAGGGACTTTAAGCCGTGGGTCCCGTGTCGAAGATTTACGGCACATGTCTCTAGGAGACCTCTGAGCAAAATTCGGCAAGTTTCCCGCCCAAGTAGTTTCCAATGCCTCTGGTAGATGGGGGAAGTATTGAGGTACCGAGGGCCGACATCGTTGGCTGAACGGGGCTGATAGCACGCACCAGTACCGGTAGGGTATGGCGACTGGTAAAATATCAAAGGAGGCGTACAATAGACTATTAGTCGCGGTGCATTGGGAAACCCACCCCCTCCAATAATAATAATAATAATACATGAACAAAATTGGTATTATACAGTAAATGCAAAATTCGCATTTCAGAAGGGATTCACTTATATTTTACAGACGCCCTACATCTGATGAAATTCAAATACTGCAGAAATAATCAAGCTGTTGAAGCGCCTCTGAACCAATTACTACTCAGATACTGAAAAATGTATTCATTTCAAATATAAAGTCTGTGAGGAAACTTGATTAACAATAGTTACAATGTTCTTCTTTACTTAAACTTGGTATTTTGTACACTTTTTTTTTGTGGAAGAAATAAATCACTTAAATCCCTTCCTCTCAGATCATTCTAAATAATATTTTAAAAATTCCGTTCCTACCTCACACAAAAAATATTGTATCGCCGGTTAATGCTGTTCACGAAAAATAATGGCTGCTTATTTTGAGAGCAAAATTTAGGAATTCTTAGTATGCTAAAGCAGGAGTTACGTGTCGTAATTACTGAGTTTTGAAGCATTTAGACGCACGGTCTAGACACACATTTGTAGACAGATCTGAAAATGCCTGCATTCTGTGACTTTCCTTCAACGGTATCTCTGTCAAAGCTGAGGACAGACTTGGCTTGCTCGCAAAGACGAGTTACAAAACATGCGTCTCTTAGCCTTGCCACATCGAAATCTGTCCATATGTAACAAATGAAGAAACGGAGAACGGATATTTATGAAATTTCATATTTGGGAGTCTTACATAAACTGTTCTGAAGTTGCAGAGAAAAATAAAACACATTTTACACGTATACCGAATAACATTTTTCCCATAAATTTTGCGGTTTTCGAGGTAATTAAACAAAAGAAAGCATATGCGCTGTGATTGTTGCGCTATCTTTGAGTTTCCTGATGTACTACTCATTACTCTCTGTGTTCACAAATTTACAGCATTGTTATTGCTACTTTTTGGATGATGCTATTATAACTGCAGTATTCTGTTCAGCTGTTCCATGACGCAAGTGCTTTTATTTGTAAAAATTGCACAATTACATTTCACAACAGAAATGTAATTCACTTCAGTACACTGAGGCTACTTATGCGCTGCCTGAAAATCCTTCGGCCGCTCCGGCGAGACGGACACAAGTTAGTAGTGTCATCTCGCATCGCGCATGTTCGAGTCTGTGGCCTATTCGACAAGTCAGCATCCCAGACATACTACAGGCTAGCTTATATGTTATATGGCAGCTGACCACAACAGCAGCCCCTGTTACTGTATGACACATTCGGTCAGTCACGTTACAGCTTGTGTTGAAATGCTACGTAAGAGTTACATATTGAAACGAGGGCTAGTGCATGGTACGTACGCATGTCAAAAGCAAGGAAAAGATTACTACGTAAATTTAAGGGGCTAACAGTTCCAAATAAAGAAACTAATCACGCAACAGTAAATAAATTTAAAATTGTTATGGTTGTAATTTTGAAATGTCGAAACAAAACTCCGAGCGCTCACTAGAATGAAACTGAACGAAACTGGTTCCAAGCTCAAACATTATAATCAAAAAATCACTTAGAAGGGGCAGATGCTTGAAATTTCAGGCCTCAAATTCGCTCTGTTTCCGTGAAGTAACTTCAAAACCCGGCCGCGCCATAGCTTAAGCGGTTAGTCGCTGGCTTCCCACCGCGGCGGCCCGGGTTCGGTCCCGGATCTGGTCAAGTGGGATTTGTGGTAGACAAAGTGGCGCTGGGGCAGGTTTTCTCCGAGTACTTCGGTTTCCCCTGCCAATCTTCATTCTACCAATTGCTCCACAATCACCGTCGCCTATCATCTGGGGCTGGTACAATAGGCCAGAAGTGGCCGCAGTACAAAGGACTTAGTCCCACCCCACTAGCAATAAAAGCCCGAACGGATGTGCAAGGAGCGTAACAAGGCCCATATCAGGCATCTGTTGTGACCTGGGTGGGCGCTGTTTGTGATTTTTTTGACATATTAGCCTGTCCACTATGCCATGAGTTCGAAAGCGCGAATAGCCGAGCTTCTTCCCGCCCGAGCGGCCCAAGAATTTTTGAGAAGCTATCAGACAACCTCGCTGTATAATACGAAATGTGGATAACATAAAACATATTCGTATTATAAATTTAATTCAGAAATTTATAGTGTAAGATGTATAATTACTGTGAACTTATAATTTCAAACAGACCTGTTAAACAATAATATTTAAAATAGTAGAAGTGTTGAAGTGATCATGACTAAGTGTACCATAATTAATCAAGACAAGGCAGAATACAAGTTTAGAGTGTTAATTATGTATTGTATTTGTATATGTCTAAGGTGCATATGGTAATAATAGCTGATTAATATATTTAAGTGGCATTTCAATTCTCATGTCGGTAAGTACGAAGACTAACGCTTTTTGGGATGTGGAGACATGTACTTTGGAACCTATCTATCAAACTGCATGAAGACACATCCCAGAAGACTGCAGTCTTGATAGACGCTGCTTCAATAGTTGTGACTGTTATTTATGGCTCATATTAAAACTTTTATTTATACCACAATAAAGGCCGTCCCTAAGCGGTTGGCGGCAGGGGACAAATCAGGCTGTGAGAAGAGGGGCGTAACATTTTATACTGAAAAAAGCAACTAAGTTTGAAGCCAGGTCTTAGTTTCATTGTTCGTAAACGCATACACACAATGGAGTTTATTACTGTGCATACTGAAATCGCTGTTAAGTTCAAAATACAGTAAACTAATCTAAAACCCGACTTCACAATCTGCCTTTGTCCCCGTGTTAGTCATCAGCACCCTTCCAACACTCCACAGTGTCAGTTCAAACTGCAGTAATTCGCAGTACGGTCTGAAATGAATCACCATAAACAGTGCACGCAACTGGGTGCCCCAAAATTAGTTCTTATTTCCTGTAACAGATCCTTTCAAAAACATCATCTTTATAAGTATAGGCTAAACAACAAAAATCAGGAACCAGGTAAAACTGAAAGTAATATGATGGAAAAATAAAATCACTTCTAACGTAAGACAGAATTAAACATCCTTCTTTAGTTGCAGGGTCTGTAACAGAACGAGCCCATTGTTAACAGACCAATGTAACTTTCCTAAGCTTGAGTCAAGGTCCCCGTCTCCCGAATATTAGCGTGAGACAGCCCCTGCAAACTTAAATTATGCGCAAAAGTAAAACGCTCAGAGCAAACAACACAGAATGCGAATATTTTGTGTTAGCATAACAATTCTCTTGCCGGTCACGGTAGCCGAGCGGTCTAAGGCATGCACTGTCTTCGCTCGCTCGGAAGCCGGGATCGTGGGTTCG
>NW_019732005.1:52758-83168 GCF_002891405.2 Cryptotermes secundus | reverse complement strand
CGTGGAGGTAGACCTAGGCCCAAATTGGGGCTGTAGCGCCACAGAAAAAAAAAAACAAAAAACAATTCTCTTACCCATCTGTCATTTAGCACAAAACTTTCAGATATGAGAACAACTGTCGGCATATCACAGCATTGCGGAGCTGTCACGATGGTATTTTGATGTTTATACTGAATGACAGGTCGCTGTCTTCGCTTACGTTCAAACGTTTGCGTCTTCACTTGGTCGCAATGTATTATCCATTCAAGATTTAGTATGAATAAGAAAGTTGGTGATGAAGAAAAGGCAAAAACTTAAAAGCTATCTCTGTAACAGGCCGTAGAGGCCCATATGGTTGTGTACCATCGAGGCTCCCACATATTCTAGGCAATCGGATCACAGATGGCGGTGAGGTTGTCAGCCTTACGCGCCGGCTGCCCGCCCTTTACCCCCAGGAAGATTCCTGGTACTCATTTCTGTTAGAGGCTGAGTCAATCCCAAGGCCATAGTGCGGCTGGAAGGATTAGGTCAACTGAAAAATCCAATATACCATCAAGAATCGAACCCGCGATCTTCCTACTTCTAGCATGGTGCCTTAACCAACTACGCTACCGCCTGCCTCCAGAAGTCCGTGACGACGGTATATTAATATATTTATGGTCTTTTTTTGTACATACCCACCCATCTAGTTAGATTATACACGTATGGGAATGTTCTGTTTTTACGTTTGTATTCTTCATGTCTCATTTATGTAACACTCGTCGGGTTTGCTTTATTTGGAATTACGTCTTCTCCTGTTTTTAGGAAATTTCATCTGGTCAAATTTAACCCTCTATACTAATTGGGTCTGTGTGTTTTTCCATCTTTTTTATCTGTAATATTAAAGATCGATAGTCTGTGCCCTAATCTTTGATTTTACAGTATCTACAGTTATTCTTTTTAGAATCTGACTCTACATGTCCCATAGATAGATGGTAGGCCAATGGCCAATATCCTTGAAGAAGAAGAAGAATTCTACATTTTTATCTTTTGTTTTAGTCCCACTGTGATTTTATTGGCGCTGGCGTTAGCGCGAAATTCGTCGCTATGTGGGACCCTGGGTAGCTGCCCCTCTCGGCCCACCCTACACATGACTCTGTACAACATTCATTAGTTTAGAGAATCTTTAGTCTACAATTTCACAGTAAAAACAAACAGAAATGCGTCCAGGTACATAATATTAAAAGAAATAATGAATCTTAAAAATTACACACTTTAAAGACAAGTCTCTTCTCTTAAACAGGCATCGTACATTAACTCAAAATCTGGAACAACAGCTTTGTATTTAAAACAATAAATATTTGTTTATTAAAATAATTTATGCTTGTGGTTAAAATCATTCAGTGGAGTGGTCAACCCTCAACTTCATGATTCTGAAACCACCTTTAATTCTAACATAAATTACGTAAATATTTATCAACATTATTATCTGACCTTGTAATCTCAGACGTTAAATAACTGAACTGGTTACTTGAAAACGGGAATATGTTCAATGGGTGAAAAGTACACGTCTCCTTTCCCCGCTAATCGATTAAATTATCCTTAAGATCGATCTACGCTCTCTTAATCTGTGTTAACGGAAATTATAGCTGATTCATGCATGACTGTCCATGCACGGGGGATCATACAAAGAACACATAAAAATTAACAAATCCTTAATTTATATGGTACTCAATTCACTATACGGTTATGATCAATGATATGCCCATTTTTATTATAGTTTGCTAGCACAATTACCCAACATGCCAAGAAACTATTGCAAACGCATTTGAGGGTATATTCAGACTTTCAAGCAAAGCATTAGCTACCGATACGTATATAATCAAAACATTTAATTATTATCAGCTATTACTAAGTTACATATTTTATTAAAATGAGGCAAAAAACACATTTTACATGATTTACGTGGGTTTCTGCTTGTATTTTGAATGTAATTCAATACTTATGGGAAAGAGAAACTGTCACGAACAAATGCAGCAGAGAAATATTAAACATGGATTTTGTGTAACATGTTCTATTTTATTGNCCTTACATGTTAATGTAATGTTAATGTTACATGTTTTAATTAGCATCAAGAAATTTTATACAATTTTATAAAAAACTTTACATTCCCAGGATACTGCTGTGTTTGGAAAAATGTGAAATGTCTATTTTGTGTACTATGTATTGTAGCATATAAGTGTACGTACTTTACGTCTAAACAACTTATGTGATGGTGGTTTCCTATTTGTAGTGATGTTTGCCCTCTGAAGATGGTCCACAGAGACCGAAACATGTAAGGGTGTTGGGTTTTCATGTAGTAAAAAACTTTCAGGTCGCATTGGACGGAGTGATTTATATTTGTAATTGTTAGTGTGACGGACCAGAATGAAACAAATCAAACGAACCTACTTGGCTATGAATGACAACTGAACCGATGAAGTAGTAGTGGCCTATTTTAAGATACTACACAAGCATTCTGCTTGTGAACGAGAAAGACACTAAACAACTTCAGATTAGTAGACATGCGGACCTACTGCTTACTGCTGGTGGAAATTTCAACAAATATCACCATCGAATAAACGCAGATTTCTTTAAAAATGTTATGCTTCCTTTGTCTCAAATGCGTATAAGGATGACACAAGAAACCTGACTTACTTAGCGCAGTTAGCAGCGAGTGAAAAACATGTAACATACGGTTAAATTCCATTCATAGACCCATATTGTAGAACACATGCAAGAACCACGGTTTAATTAGCAGACGCGCAGCATTGTTTAGCCCATGTTCAAACACACCTTGTTTGTTTACAGCACGTAATACAGAAAGTATAAATAGCAGATGCACAAAAGTAGATTAATATTTGTTGGTTCATCAGCTGAGAAGGAAACTATACTCCTGAACTGCTCCAACATCGCTACACATGTGAGTAATGTGTTTTGTCTTATGGTAATGTACTGAGTTTCAGAACAGTGACGGCCACTCGGACACGGCCAGTAATTTCAGATATTAAAAATATTGTATTTCTGGACATTATCCATCGCACTAAAAACACCGTCTATTTCTATTACAAAACACGACTCCCTATCACCGGAGATAGGGACTAGCTCTATCGATTAGGCCCAACTGAGTAGGTTTTATTTGAAGACGGAGACAGAATCCAGCCTACGAAACGTTACGTTTTATAACAAACAGGACAATGGATAATGACCAGAAACGCAATATTTGTTTTAATGTACCATCGTCACAATATTTAGATCTTAATTTCAGGTATAGTAAACTAATTAGTCTAGAGGTGAATACAGAATAACACAGTTAAAAATTTAAGTACCTGGGGGCAACAATAATAAAAGAAAATTATGTTTGTGATGAAGTAGCAGATATGAATATGCCTTTGGCCTTGATAACCTAGAACTATTTTCCTTGTACGTTTGAAATCGACGTTGTAGACCTTAGTGAGGCCCACGGGCATACCGCCGTATGCCAAGTTTTCGTGCGAAGAGTCGTCCTTTTATAAAAGCTTTTCATTTTGATAGCAAACTCGAAATTTCGTACAAATCGATAAAATACTCGCAGTTTCATAGATGGGCTGACACGACTTTCTCATTATACGTTCACAGGACACAGCTCGGGTACAACCCACACAGAATTATACAAAGAAAAAAGTTTATGGAGGAAAAGTGTCTGAAATCGTCCAATGTGATAAGTGCCTACTGCAGACAAGGTTTACCACATGACCCTTAACATTTCGCTACTCCTTAAAATATCTCAACACTTTTATCAATACTGGTAGTTGCTCCTGTGTTTCATTAAACATCATGTCATGAAAGACGTGAGAAGGAGTGGAGGTATACTTCCATGGACTTGTACTTATTTATTTAAAGATGCTTTCAATCGTATTATACAGCGCCGAATGTCTGGATGATTAGTAAACTATGCATTTGAAAGGTCGTGAAAGGAAGTGGTCTTGGCCTATTTCGAGGTACTATCCGAGCATTTCCATGCAGCGACTACTGAAAGCCACGAAAAACCTCTGTCGTGATAGTCAGTCTCCTGGTCGAGGCCTGAACCCGACTCTATAATATGAAGAAGGAAAGCCATCCGCTCGACCACGACGGTCGGTCCCACGGTCATCAACCTGGGGCAAGATGGAAAGGAAAGGTCACCTTCAAATTCAGGTCGTTTTCCTCTTACAGAAAGAACATCCTGTACCCATAGAACAGGAGACTGGGTGGGCCACAGAGTGTGTCTGAACATAGCGAAGGGAAAATACGAAGTTCTGGGAAGAACCACTCGCCTACTTTCAGTGTCAGAATTACTTTACAAGTGGCGGTACACCGCCAATCAATTCGTCTTGGCGCCGAGGCTCACGACCAGATTCTTTGGCAACTGAACAATTGCAGGCATAGTCCTTATGTAACACCCTCTCTGACGAGAAGATGGGTTTGTCTCTTATGAATAGGCTTGGCCTTTCGTCAAGAGTACGTATCGCACATGTAGCGTGTTATTGAAAATTCTTTCTTGAGCACTATACACAAGTTCTCTGTCAGTACAGGCTTTGCAAAGCAGATCATGCCTATCTTACGTATCACATGCTACAACGATAGCTTAATCACTGGAACGATCGTAAGCTTGGCCACAGCCAAGTTTAAGCCTCTTATATTTTCTATGTCTGGCTTCACCTTGTCCTACACCGCGAACATGTTCATTCTCATGATTTTGTGTGACTTCTGCTTGTTGCCCACACAATTTTGTTACATGATCGTATACATATGGAAGGATGAAAGCCGTGTGCAAATCGTGGACGTGGGCCTCGCCAACGCAGTCAATCTCGGGTCCGAGTTCCGTGGGACTCGCTACCATATTTTATTTTCTCAGATTTAAGATTTCCCTTTTGTCGCCTCCTATGACTCGCACGGCTATGGTGGAGGTATTCTACTCCGGCTCCACACGGGATGCCTGTTTTCCTTTTCTAGATGCTGAGTATCTGATAAAACACGGACCATATAGAAAACCCCGCGTCCAACAGTTATACTGTTGTGTGTATTCGTTGTTGCGGTAAAATCATTACCGAGCCGTTGCCTAACAACGGCAGTCTCTTCTGCCTCCATTATTCCGGCTGCCTGTTAGGAGGGGATATACAGATATACAGACAGCAATGTAGTCTCATTAGTATCCTTTTATTACTCAAAATAAGGATAGTGGACCAATCCGACCCCGACGGCGTACCCCGCAGTCTAGTCTCTACAGGCCTACCTCTGCTCCTATTAACAGTGTACGAGAGCTAATGATCTCAATGCGCCATGTTGTTTGTTTCACTTCAGATGTCGGAAGACAAGAAGATATTTGCCAGACGACTTCAGCTCGTCCTGAAGATTGTGGAACTCAGCCTAGCTATCGTCTGTGTGGGGCTCATAGTCGATCCCATAAACCACAGGATGCAGCTCAACATGCACCATGTCGGCCTTGTATACGTGACATATGCAGGATTCATCTTCATCAATACCATCGTCCTAATTGGGCAGACGAAGAGCGAGCGCATGCCACAACTCATGGTATGTGTCACGGTTACTAATCGTCCGTCAACTTAACGATTAAGACTGAATACTGATTCATTCAAAGACACTGTTTTAACTAATGTCTTACCTCCGTGGTCTAGTGGTCAGAGTTCCTTCCTACAGATCCAGAGGGCTCGGGTTCGGTTCCCGGCGCTACCAGATTTTGTGAGAAGTAGTGAATCTGGAACGGGTTCCACTCAGCCTCGTGAGGATAACTGAGGAGCTATTTAAAGGAAATGGCGGCTCCCGTATATAAAGCCGAGATTAACGGCCGTGGGGATCCCTTGCGCTGACTACGCGACACCCTCTATCCGCTAAAGTTGGCACTAACTTCGCCGACAAGCGGCGCCGCTCGGTCGGTATAGTTCGCTTGCGGTCTACAGGCCATGGAGTTTGTTTTTTTCCCCTTATTCCGTAGCTAATCCGGGTGCCGGGTAGGTGATGAAGACTCAGACTTAAAGACTGGGGACATGTTGCCTAGTCAAGGCGGGCGACTGAGTATAGAGCAATAGAGGAAAGACGATTAGCGTGGGAAAGAACGAAAAAGAAAACCCGGGAGAAAACCTATTCTAGTGCTACTTCGTCACCACATACCTCACATGACGTCACCCGGGCCTGAATACGAGCGCCACGGTCAGAAGCCACTGCCTAACCGCTTAACGAAGTAAGCAATTAACTGCTCAGTCATTTCTCGCTAACAGTTTCTCACAAAATCAAGTATATATCTGTGTTTTATGAAACCCGGAGGTTCATTACGTATTCACCAAGTTCCCTGATCCATATCAACAGGCAGATGAATCCAACTATCATCATTCTATCCTCTTATCTTTAAAATCAATTTTAATATTATCTTTTCACCTATGTCTAGGTATTTCAACTGGTCTTATTCGCTCGAGTTTTATGCAAAGCTACCTCCCGAACACATATAAACAACGTTCGGCGGAAGTTGTACTCTGGACGGTGTGTCAATTGTTCAGGAAAGACCAGGGCGCTAACTTTTTTTCCTGTTTTGCAGTGGGTGCTGTTCTCGCTGACGGGTGGCGCTCTGTTTCTGGCAGCGGGATCTGTTATAATCGATGACTGGAGGAACCTGTGGAGTGGGCTGAAGCACGTTGGATACTCCAAGCAATATATGGATATGATGATTGCCTCGGGCATTATTGGCATCTTCAATGCTCTAGTTTACTTCATTGATTTTGCGCTTACAATTGCATTCGCTTGAAAGTCGTCATAAGTTGGGAGACTGGAAATATCGAAGAATACCAAATGTGAAAACCTCCAAATTCAACTGTGAATGTATGAACAGATAATTTTACGTATGTAAGCTAATGTTTCTGGATAGTACTCAGGCCTGACTCTAGCCTAAATGCCGCATCAGGCGATGATGTGTTCCTACCCATGCTCCTCACTTAAACCAGGCACATTTTCTGCGAACTTGACACAATAATACGAAACTTCCAGAAGATGTGATAAAGACTTGCACTGATAACGTAATTATTGCAAATGTCCAGTTACAGTGTTGCTGCATAACATGTGTAGATCGCTGCCAGCTAACGGTCATCACATAAACAACAGAGGAGCAGAAATTAATTTTCATTTAAACAAAAAATAAAAAATAAAAAAAACAAGAGTGAGAAAAGGGTTTGTACAATATAACACCCAAGAGAACGGCTCGGTCTGCCTGTGTTGTGGCTCATGCACCCATTTTGCTAAGGGTAAATTTCCCTCCTCAAATCACAAGTTTTCTTATATTTTTAGTTTGGAAACGCTAACATCTATACGGAAGAAGACTAATTAAAAAATTCTTCACAGTTATTGATATAAAAGTCCTTCCATCAGCAGCATGTATAGACAGTGTCACGTAACTTCGAACAAGGCCCCGCATAGCTTGTGGTGGGAGGAGTTTCTTAACACTCGTTCTTCCACTGGCCGCCTGTCACTTCTCACACGCTCCACCCCCTTGTCTGAAAATTGTCTTCTGCGCATTCAAGGTCACTCTTGGCCTTCTTCGAAGTTACGTGACACTTGCTATAACTCTGCCACACAGTATCTCGACGTTACGTTGTTCCCAAAGCAAGTTTCAGTTCTTCCTATGAATTTCACTTATGTACTGTAAATCACTTTTTGTTGACAAGTAGGTTCAAGTGCTCCTGCAGTCACCTTATTATCCCACAAGACACCGTATCAATCGATCAATCATGAATAGAATTGGAGCAGGAAGTATCATATGGCTATCAAACAGATCAGAATACATTCCCAAAAGTGAGTACACATGTGTGTAAACTGAACTGGGTACAGGACGAGGAGGCCATCTTGAATTTTAAACACGTTTATGGGGTTATATTTCAGTAACAAGCAATTCACATTAGGCTGGGCTTACTTACGGAATTCACCTTCTTTGCTTTTATGCATAATGCTTACTCTGGCGTTACTGAAGAGAACAGTGATCCTTGAACTTACATGCAGTCCATTACAGGCCTGGATATATTTTTTTTTATAAGCCTCTACTTTTCGTGGGGCTTTAGTCCTCAGTATCAGACAAACAACTCCGAGTACCATACATTTATTTAATGGTACTCCTGTTCACAGCAACATTGTAATGAAGTTTAACACTTTAGTTTTCCTGGTCATGACACCGTGTAGCTTAGTAGGTGGCTAATAAGTTTCGGGAGAATATATATATATGTAGTACGTTCCTCTGAGATGTTGGTACCCACCTATCACACTACACGGCATGCTAACCCATAAGACACTAGTATGCGGTAATAATCCTGTCTATTGGGTTTACAAATGCAAGGTGTGCTGTGGTCCCAACATGGCATGAAATCATATATAAGTAAGCTACAAAACAGACTCTTTCAGTTTTTGTAAATTAATGTACTTTAACAGAACAAAAGAGTTCAATAAATGATCAATAAAGTGGTGTGTCATTTATTTACTGCCATCTGTAACAGGTCGTTATAATTAAGCCTAATTATAATAAATGCCTTAAACGAAATTAATTAAAATTGTAATTTCCTGCTTTCTTCTTACTTTGACAAAAAAATGTAAATATGCTTATGTTATCTGTATGCTGTGTGTCTGTGAATCTCCACTATTAACTTTCGAACGTCTAAACCAGTCTGTATAGAACCTGGTATGTATATCATGGCAACTGAGCCCATCCCAACGGCGTAGTTCATAAATCCCTCCTATCAAGCTGTGTATGTCTCCTATCGTTGCTAGGCAAAGGCTCGGCAGAGTATATCCCTCCTTTCAGGCTAGGCAGCTGCTCCATAAACACGTTCCCACGGCAACGACTACATGCAACAATAAAATAACTGTTGGACTCGTGTGTCTGCGGGACCGTCTGTATCACCTATCGTTGCTAGGTAACAACTCGGTAAAGACGTTCCCACGGTAACAAAGAATCGTTAGAGGCGTCGTTTTCTCTGCGGTCTGTGGCGTACCAAAGACACCACTGGATTTTATCATTCGACCTAATCCTTCCAGCCGCACAATGCCCTAGGGTCAACTCAGCCTCTAACAGAAATGAGTACCAGGAATCTTCCTGAGGTGTAAAGGGCGGCCGGGGAGTAAGGCTGACAACCTTACCGCCATCTGTGAGTCAATCGTCTAGGAATTGTAGATGTCTCAACGTCTCACACCTCTATGGACCTTCACGGCCTGTTACAGGGATAGCTTTGAGTACCAGGATACTGTTCTGCATTAGGTGACGAAATACATGCCTTTATCTGCATTCACGTATACACCAACCTCCTTACTAATATTCAATAGAGATCCTGCGATTTTCTTTGTGTATTTATTTCCCCCAACAAATTAACATCAGGATAGACCACAAGCTTCTGCGTCTCAATCAATTCCAGCCTCTCCCAGTTTCGTGCATGTCCTGCACGTACTTCAGTGGTGTATTCCAAAGCGACGCTGAAAGCAATGGTGATGAAGTCCTCGTTTCAGGCCGTTCCAGATAGGAAATGCCTGGGACAAATATGTCACTATACGGGCTTTGCTATAGGCTTCATTTAAATACATGCTAATTAGCCTAACTAGTCTCATGGGCACGCTAAACTCAATGAGAATGTACATCGCAGTCGTACCTCACCCTGCGGCTTCCGGATGCACGAATTTCAAGACGTACGAAACCACTGACACCCATTTCGGACTCGGAACTCGAATTTCGGGCCCTCGATAATTTCTACAGAAGAGCCAAGGCCCCAGCGACCATTCTTCCGGCGTCCTCACCCAAGCCGTGTCCCTTCCAAACTCTACCATAACCAAAGCTCCTACGATTTCACGAGGGGCTGGCGATGTCGGACTTCGATTTTAAAAAAACCTCCGTAGCTTTAGTCCGCAAGCGAACTATACCGACCGAGAGACCGTCGCTTGTCGGCGAAGTTAGTGCAACTTTAGCGGATAGGAGGTGTTGCGTAGTCAGCGCAACGAATCCCCACAGACGTTAATTTCGGTTTTCTAGACCGGAGCCGCTACTGTTCAATTCAAGTAACTCCTCAATTTGGACACAGTTCCAGACCCACTACTTCCCAGAAAATCTGGGAGCGCCGGGAATCGAACCTGGGACCTCTGGATCTGTAGCCAGGAACTCTGACCAATAGACTACAGAGGCGGTCGACTTCGATAAAATGTCAATTTAATTATTTATAAAGTTTGTACACGCTATGATATCCCGACACACAGAGAGGAAGGAGGTCGCATAAGCCTATTAATGAAGTATGCTAGAAAACGGGTCTGAGCTTTGAGCTCCGGGAATGTAACCTTA
This sequence comes from Cryptotermes secundus, assembly GCF_002891405.2. Classification (NCBI taxonomy): domain Eukaryota; kingdom Metazoa; phylum Arthropoda; class Insecta; order Blattodea; family Kalotermitidae; genus Cryptotermes; species Cryptotermes secundus. Next base: position 72,838 of record NW_019732005.1, on the reverse strand, counting down.
CAAGTATATGTCCCATGTACTAATGGACTCGCTTTGCAATTTTTCGATTTCCAAAATGCTTTCGGGAACATATTAAGTCGTACTGTGCCTATTTTTCAACTGAAACACGGCTTTTCTTGGAGTCCTCACATAACGAGCCTGTGGGGAAACAGAAGGAATACAAAAAAAAGATACGCTCGAGGTCTATACCCTCAGGTTTCCCTTAGTATGTATGCCAAGTTTCAGCTTTCTGGGTTCCTTGGTTTTGGGATCAGAGCATTAAAACACAAACATACACACATTCACTGTTACTTTGATGATGATGATAACCATCAACCGAAAAATAAATGTAGGTTTCTTGAAGCTGCAATTTTTACAAGCCATAGACACATACGAAAATTATAAAAATTCGTTTGTGTTTGGAAGATGTGTTATCGTACACCAAAAAGTCCAAGTCACCTTACGAAAAACTGTCAGTCACGTTACAACTGACGGTCCGCGAGTCACTTCTTCCTGGTGTCCAGCCTCACCGGATTTTAGTCCTTGTCTGGCCATTTATTCTTCTGTCTTTGTGAGGTGTCCTATCTGACGAGACGATGGATCTGTCACTTGTCAAAAGTCACGGTCCACAATACTTCAAATTTTGCGTGTATACATTATATATGGTCAGTCACTTGTCACCAGTTTGTCATTGTCACATTTGTAATTTTATATGCAAGTAACTAGCTCCATGGAGCTGAACCCTTCTTCAAAAGCAAAACTCAAGAATTTCCCAACATTTTATGGAACCCGAAGATTCATTAACGTGCTCATAAGAGCCCTCCATTGGTCCATATCTTGACTCTGATCAATCCTGTCCTATTTAAGATCCATTTTAATATTATCCTCCCACCTATGTCTTGGTCTTCCCGGTGGCCTCTCTCTTTCTGCCTTTTCCACCAAAATCGTATATACAGTCCTCTTCTCCCCCATGCGTACTACATGCCCTCACCATCTCATCCTCCTTGATTTCATCACCATAATTTTATCTAGCGAACAGCTCAAGTTATGAACCTCCCCATTATGCAATTTTCTCCGACCTCCTACCGTTTCATCCTTCTTCGGTCAAAAATATTCTCCTCAGTGTTCCGTTCCCAAATACCCTCGGTCTGCGTTCCTCCCCTAATGTCAGAGACCAAGTTTCACACTCATACAAAACTACAAGGGGGGAACCCGGTAGCGTAGTTGCTTCAGGCACCATGCTACAAGCCAGAAGGTCGCGGATTTGATTCCCGATGTGGCCATTAGATTTCTCTCAGGCGCAGTGTCTCATTGTTCAAATACAATAAAATATGTGAACAGGGCTGCGCTATAGCTCAAGCGGTCAGTCGCTGGCTTCCCATTGCGACGGCCCGGGTTCGCGCCCGGTTCTGGTCATGTCGGATTTATGGTGGAAAAAGTGGTGCTGTGGCAGGTTTTCTCCGAGTACGTCAGTTTCCCCTGCAATCTTCATTCCACCAATTGCTCCACAATCATCATCTATCTTCTGGAGCTGCTACAATAGGCCAGAAGTGGTCGCAGTACCTAGTGGACTCACTCTCGCCCTACTAAGAATAATAAATAAATAAATATGTATAAATATTTACTGGTAAACACTTATATATATTTATTACGCTCTCGCAGAGGGCGCTAAGGTGTTGTAACAACGCAACCGCATGATCTCAATATCTCCCAGCCAGCGTCACTGACGGAAGGAAACCAGCTTTGAGGTATTTCCTTCTGAGACTGCAGACGAGTAACACCAACACAGTGCCGCTAACAGTTCAGCAAATACGTGCGTTGCGTTATCATGGCTTCCCTGCCAACTACCCCTCTGGAGAAGGCAACACAACAAAAACACAAGTTACCACCACTCCACTTGAAATCCTTCAGGTAACTATAGTTCACGTCACCTAGTGCTGTATCTTACCAACAACTACCGAGCTGTTGCCTAGCGTGAAAAGAGGAATATACTTTGTCGAGCCTTTGTATAGCGACAATAGGAGGGATACACACCAGACACAAGGACTTATGGGAGGGGTTTATGAAGTGCGCCGATGAGATTGGTTAAGATGACATGATATACATACTAAGTTCCAACGGGCTACAATGCCGTCAGAATTTCAAATTCTACAATTAAATAATTAATTAGTTCTTCTTCTTACTCGAATGTTGGCGCATTAGACCAGACCCATGTATAATGTTCTTGCAGCACGGACCCTGGTGGGCCTTCTCCATGTCCGACGCCGCGGAGCAATCTCTCATGGAAGGAGAGGCATCAGAGTGTTCTGCAGTTGGTCAACCAGCAGGACAATTCGCCAGCGTATAATTACGTTCCGCCTAAGTCCTACATCTTCAAGCTCACGCAACTGGTACGCACACATGTCTCAGTCAACAGAGGAAACCATAGTCGCACAGCTGATCACTTCCCAACCTCCTACGGGGCACGGCGGCTCATTCCCGTATTCTTAACAACTAGCCAGTGAAACCTATTTCGAGCAAGATGTCTCTGGTATACACACTTACATCTAACGCCTTCCAGAAACATTTCAGTAATATCCTCTGGCAGGTCACGGTAGCGGAGCGGTCTAAGGCATATACTGTCTTCGCTCGCTTGGAAACCGGGATCGTGGGTTCGAATCCCACTCAGGGCATGGATGTTTAGTTTGTGTGTGTGCGTTTTTCTGTGTTTGTGTACAGGTAGAGGCCTTGCGACGAGCTGATCACCCGCCCAAGGAGTCCTAGCGAATGTCTAAGATATAGTAAACCGAAGTGAAACGGAGAGTTTCATGGAGGTAGGTCTAGGACCACTGGGGCTGTAGTGCCAAGGGGGGGGGGGATGTGTTTATTCTGAGTTTATGTTGGCCTGGGTTTAGGCAGAGGCCTTGCGACGAGCTGATCAGCCGTCCAAGGAGCCCTACCGCCTGTAAAAATGATCAATGTGATTGAAAAACCAGTCCTATACTCCAAAGTTGGGGCGAAGAGGAAAAAGAACTCCCATGTAGTCTTTCTTTTTTCTTTGGATTTTGTGATTCACATTTATGAATGGTAGATGTCGCACATAACTAATTCCCTTCGATTAGATCGTTCTAATAACTCGATTATCTACAAATAAATTTAGGCCAATATTACTGACAAATACATGTAACAATTACGAGTACATCAGATTATATCGTGAATAAAACCACGAAGATCTCAAATGAACAGTACGGGGTTGTAGTCAACCGTAATTTTAGGGATACAGTCAAGGGTCAAAAGCTACCTCCAAATACTTGTGAAATATAAATGAAGTACTCTTTACAAAAATTAAAATTAGAGCTGGGGTTGCGCAGTCGGTATACTGGCTACGAGCTGCACGACTAAGTGGTCGGAGTTCCAGTTCTGGTGGGGTCAAGAATATTCACTTCTCCATGTAACCCAGACCAGTTCTGGGGTCCATCCAGCCTCATAACCACTGGGTACCGGGGGCTCTTTCCCCGTGGGTAAAGCGGCCGGTGTGTGAAGCTGACCACTCACCTCCAACTAATGCCGAGGTCAAGAAAATGTGGATCTATGCATCAAATCCCCCATACGCCTTCATGGCGTAGTGCTTAATTAGTTAAACATTGGGACTTCACTTTACCTTTACAGAAATTCATCAATAGATGCTGAAGGACTCTAAATACATAAGCTCAAGTTCATTTAGGACAATAAAATGAAGCAAAGTATAACAAAGCAAAGTAAAGTAAGGAAGTAAATTTGCCCGTAAAGATGACCACATTAAACTAAAGTAATAAACAGTATACCAGACCGAATTTCATCCAAAACGTTTCAATATCTAAGAACATCCTACTTACGGACCGACAGACAAACGGACATTACGAAAATTACCTTTTTCTCTTCGAAACGCGCAGAATAAAAACGTAAAACATTATGGATCAGAACAATCTGAATATCGCCGTCTTGTTGGATGTGACGCCGTACAGTTCGGTAACTATGTATCAAAGTACATAGTGTCGCATAGTATAACACAGGACACTTCACGTTCACTGGCAGCCGGAGAACCTCACTCATATAATAATTTGGCTTCAAGTGAGAGTGCCGCTTTAAAAAGTAAAAAGTAAAGTAAGTAAAGCTATCCCTGTAACAGGCCGTGAAGGCCCATAGGGTGAGATGTTGAGGTTCCCAGTTTCTAGACAATCGGCTATAGATGGCGGTGAGGTTGTCAGCTTTATGCGCCGGCCGCCCTTTACCCCCAAGAATATTCCTGGTACTCATTTCTATTAGAGGCTGAGTAGACCCCAGGGCCATAGTGCGGCTGGAAGGAATAGGTAAATTGAAAAGTCCACCTCATCGGGATTCGATCCCGCGACCTTCCGGCTTGTAGCATAGTGCCTCAACCAACTACGCTACCGCATACCCCGAGAGGCTTCTCAGAAAATCTGGTACCTCTGGATCTGTAACCAAGAACTCTGACCAATAGACCACAGAGGCGGTCTCTTTTGGCACTAAGGGTCATAAAAGTTTCCGAGATGATGCATAAGTTTTATGGGATACTGTCGCTGTTTTACATTATAAACGTTGCTCAAAATGGCGGCCGCCGAATTCATTGCATGTTCTGCACCGCCTGGCAATGTTATCCCGAACTCTATGAAAGTTTCCCGGCATTTCCCGGGTGGTTCCAGCTGCTACTGCAATTCTTGCCACAAGATCAGGTTGTGTCTCCAGTGAAGTCCCGTACACCAGGCTTTGCATGTACCCCCAGAGAAAGAAATTCAGTAGAGACAAGTAAAAGGAGCGAGGGGGTTAGGTTTTTGGGCTTCCACGTCCACTCCATCTGTTGCCAAAGTTTCATCCAAATATTTACGGAGGACATCAGTGCAGCGTACCGGGGTGCAATCATGCTGAAACCACATTTCACGACAGACTTCCAAAGGCACAACTTCCAGCAGCTCAGGTAAGCTCTCTTGGAGAAATGTTAGGTAACTGTTACCAGTAAGCCACAGAGGTAAGAGGTAAGGGAGTCCTCCTTCACATTTCAGAGGCCCTAGCGCGTAAACAAAGCGTTTCCGGAGTGTATTAACAAAATATGATCATACTGAACCCATCTATCTGCCACAGAGCGTTGTAACATGTTTGTATACACCCTGTATATCGATATATATATATTATCATTCGACTCTTTGTGGCAGATCGTCACCATAGTATGTACGGGGTCATATTCCAAAGGAGTAAATGGAGTAACATCTTCCACTACAGCGCAAATGTTACCCTACTTCGTCTGCTCTGCCTTCATGGTCATTACGCCTGTCATCCTTATCAGCTACGTACTGGGTCACAGAATGCCCGAAATTCTGGTAAGTACGCGACGATGTGCTCAAATGGTTCCCTCCAGGAACGTGGGTGCTAGAAAATTTTCATTCTGCTTTAAAACGTCCGCTGAAGCCCTTTTCTTTTATTGCTAGTGGGGTGGGACTAAGTCCCTTGTACTGCGGCCACTTCTGGCCTATTGTATCAGCCCCAGATGATAAGTAAGAGTGATTGTGGAGCAATTGGTAGAATGAAGATTGGTAGGGGAAACCGAAGTACTCGGAGAAAACCTACCCCAGCGCCACTTTGTCCACCACAAATCCCACTTGACCAGACCCGGCATTTTCGTCACGATGTCTGTAAATTTTATGTTATTGTTACGAAGTTTTGAAAAAGTTGATTGGTTTTTAACTGGGGAGGGGGCAGAAGCAGAATTTCTCGTCTGCTAGGGTAGCATTTAGCTTCTCGCCGGCCCTGAGTGTAGACAGATGAATACAAAATTTATTCTAAATCCATTAAAACTTCTGGAAATAAAACAATACGCACACACCGACGTTTATTGCGAGTTCAACGTATTCTTTTCTGCAGAGAACTCACAGAGGATTACAAACAACCCCAATTTACGCATCGTTACCAAATAAAGTCGACATTTCTAATTACAGTAGAACGCAGATTATCCGATTTTCCAATTAACCGAATCACCGCAAATAATGAACCGACTCCGTATCATAGTGAAGCCTTCAACTGTGTTGAAATAGCAATGAAGTGGTACGAAACGCAACGTGCTATACAGCATTCTTACACTGAAGCGCTTTACAGACTCTTCTACTAAACGAACATCACTGGTCGACCCTTCCAAGAAGTGTTTGAAAATGTTTCATGTTTCACCTGTTTCAAAAGTTTTTTCTTGGGGGGGGGGGGTAATATTATAACAGTATAGTACATTGTCATTTACAGTGGCCGCGGGGTCTAAGGCATGAACCGTCTTCGCCCGCTTCAACACTTGGATCGTGGGTTCGAATCCAACCCGAGGCATGGATGTCTGTGTGCTTTTATTCTGCTTTGTTGTTCTGTGTGTAGGTAGCGGCTTTGCGACGAGCTGATCCCCATCCAAGGAGTCCTACCGTCTGTGTATACATTAAGAAACTGAAAAAGCGGCCACAGTCCACAAGATCTGTAGAGCCATAGACATACAGACAGTACATTATAAAAGTGTTTCTTGTGGATAAAAATGTAATCAAATTAACCGAATTTTCGATTATCCTATCCATACACGTATGCCACTAATTCGGATGGCCGTGCCACTGCTCAGGCGGTTAATCGCCGGCTTCCCACCGCGGCGGCCCAGGTTCGAGCCTAGGTCATGTTGGATTTGTGGTGAACAAAGCGGTGCTGGGGCAGGATTTCTCCGGGTACTTCGGTTTCTCCTACCAATCTTCATTCCACCGACTGCTCCACATTCATCATCATCTACCATCCGGGGCTGGTACAATAGGCCAAACAGTGGCCCACGTACCAAGTGGACTCAGTCTCACCCCACCCCAAGAAACTTAAAAAAAGAATAAATCGAACAGTCGGTATTCCATTGTATTGAACCGCTAGTCCCCGTAAAGTCTTCTGTAACCAAAGTGAAGTCCACGTCGTGTTACAGATACGGATATTCAACACGCTGGCTGGAATCCTCTTCCTGGTGGGCGGCGCTGTGGCTCTACAGAACTGGCGCGGCTTCGTGGCCGATATGAAAGGCAAACCTGAAGACTCCGATAAACGAAACGCCGCTGTGTTTCTGCTGACAACTGGCGTTCTCTGTCTTGTCAATTCACTGTTCTACCTGATAGATGTTGCTATCAGCGTCCACTCCACTCTGTCGTCACCATGACGGTTCAGAAGAGGGGCATTTGCTTCCAAAATGAGAAACGTAAACACCATTACAATTTCACTTAAAAGAAAGGAACTCGAAAAACAATCCGAAAACATAAAATTAACATTTTTTTTTGTTTCATTCTGGTCCGTCACACTAATAATATTACGAAAAAAATAAATATTTCCGTCCAGTGCGACCGGTTAAGATTTTTCTTCTTCTTCTTTTTTGCTCTAAATTAATCTCCACGTAGTGCCCCTTTCCGAAAAATTGCACGACTCAAACTTGGACATTGCTCTGAATGGAAATAAGCGGACCACACTGTAGTAAGGTCTACTGCAACACGGAGAACACGTATTTCCCGGACCGTTCCTTGCGATTTTCGAAACCTCACTGGCTGTCAGATTCATCTTTTATGGCAATGGTATACTGTGTAAGATACAAACCTAACCGAAGACAACTATCATACTGCACTGCGTCATATATCGTTATCTTTTCTGTATCTCTTTACATGTAAAATATGTTTCAAATGTAGTTCATCTGAATTACATTTATATTTTGTATCATGTACCAAGGCTACTGTAATCTTAATATTATGCATCTTGTTGTGTGTTATAAACAAGGTATACAAAAGTATGCAGTCTACACAATAATATTCTGCATTCACCCAACACGTGACAGTATCATTTGTTTTGATTGAGGCTACATGTTTCGACCCTTATACTGGGTCATCATCAGGCGTACAATGATACCAGACTCAGATGTTGAATTGCAACTAACAATTTGCATCTAATTCTTCTTTAAGGATCCTTATTGTGTACTTCAGTGTTTTAAATGCATAAACTGAGTATTTCAGTTAAAATTTTAAAATACTCAGATAATAAAATTTAAAAATTTGAGACTATTGATTAAAACAAAAATTAAAACTGTACTAAAATGGAAATGAAATATTTTGCGATAAATCTCTTTAAAACTTTGTGACCGCTACGTGTTGATATGCTTTTCCGACGGTAGAAGTGACTGTAGTTTTGGGAGCCTGCGTGTTGGGACCTTTTCGCATACGTCAGGGCGTGTGGTCTTGACGTTACTATCGTCTTGTAGAGCTTATGCTCGTTATTCTGTGTCACCCAACAGGTGACTCTCAATCCTTTCTGACAAAACTGATAAATTTCAATTGGAGCTTCGTGTAAATTAGGGGTTATAGCGGTCCAATGACAGCCAAAATTATACCAATGTTGAGGTAACATTTTTAATATTATAAGATTTTTAACCATCGTCCAGTGACGCTGATAAAAGCTGTTTTTAATTTTTCATCCTTCACATGTTTCGGTCAAAACGACCATCTTCAGAAGGATATTACCAACACACACATTAAAAAGTGTCGCGAGTCCCAAGAAACTCAGACCTGAGGAAGACTGCGCTGACAAGGCCCAGCAACGTATACAAAAGACAGACCCGTCCCCTCGTCAGAGAGGGCGCCCCACAAAAAACGACCGTAACTGTGAAACAGTAATAAATATCTCGTCATGAACCCCAGATGGGGCTCGACACCAAAACTTACTGACTGACTGTCAATTGCAATGTGACTCTGACTTTGATTACGGGAGTCTTGAGACGGCAGAGAGGAGTTTTTGCGATAAATGAGATGGACGCCAGCCTGGGCGTTAGTTGGAGCATGAGTTAGTTGTGAGACATTCGCCGGCCAGTAAGGTCGTGAACGTGGAAGCTGAGGAAGCTACGGCGTTGGAAGCCGTCACCAGGCGACAACCGGTGAAGTTACAGCAGACTGAGAAGACTTCGTATATGCTGTAGTCATCTGCAGTGTGTGTGAATTAGGGATAGTGCTATAGTTATTTTTAGTTACGTTCTGTAAGTAAAGTAAAAGTACAGGTATCCCTGTAACAGTCCATGGAGGCCCATAGGGTTGTGAGATGTTGAGGTTCCCATATTTTCTAGACAATCGGCTCATAGATGGCAGCAGGGTTGTCAGCCCTACGCGCCGGCCGCCCTTTACCCCCAAGAATATTCCTGGTACTCATTACTGTTATAGGCTGAGTCGACCCCAGGGCCATAGTGCAGCTGGAAGGATTAAGTCAATTAAAAAAAAACACGACCTCATCGGGATTTGAACCCGCGACCTTTCGGCTTGTTGCAATGTGCCTAAACCAACTACGCTACCGCGTGTCCCCTACGTTCTATAAGAGTTCAATAAATCCAATCACAAATCCAAACCCCGTCTATAGTCACACCATAAAAACGTGGCAATATTATGGCTACCTTCATTTTATAGTTCCACAACGGCTCCACAAAGGGAGCTGGGACTAGATACTGCTAGGTCATAGCGAACGTTAAGACACTATATCCCCTCAAACAAAACCCATGTAGTTATAGCGCATTTTAGAATTATCTGTATGCGATTAAATGCACTGAAATAAATCATTGAAGCATTAATATATTTATAGAATAAAAATGATGACTCTAAACTCACTTTCTGCGTCTCTGTTCTGTATGTAAGGGAAGTACCTCCCTCCTCTTTCGACTGACTGTATTATCGTAACGCGCTGCAGCAACTTCAGAAATTCAACGGAGTCACAAATTTCAGTCAAGACGGACGATTTTCGAGCCAAAATTCGAGTTGGGCACGCCTTGCCGCTGATTAATGTGTTCGGTAGGATTCATGCAGGCTGTATCAATGCCGTATATGACCAACAAGAGTGGGAATATCTACTATTTCAATAGTACACTTATTCTGCAAGTCTATTTCTGAATTTTTACCCCACAGGTCTTAGGCTTTATTTATTGCTGACTGCTGGAAGGTTATTCACAGATGAGAAACACTACGCAGTTTGATGTGTGGCGTTACACACTAAATGTATCGAAAAATGAATACATCTTAAATGACATCTAACTTACATTTTACGGCGTGTACCATTCTTTGCACGAGCCATTTTCTTTTTTGAGAAATTCTGTGAAGTTCAATTTGAGCTTCAAATAAAGAATATCAAAATGGGCACACAGCTTCATGTATACATCTCTTCAATACGAAATTACACATACATCAAAATCGGTTCAATAATTTCGGATATGAAACCTGATGATATGACCTCCCGCATATGCGTTCATTTCGTGTATCCTGCACACAGTGTGCATAAACGAATGTTGATAAAAACATTCGGTTATACTGCACTGCACTGCATTAAGATGCCCGGAAGCTCCACTTCCTGAATACAGAACAGAAGCAGAAGTTTTAACTTGTTCGAAGTTTCATGCTCCGGTCGATTTATCCCTGAGGAAAGAGCAACCGGTATTCATCGGATGGAAAGCTGAGTCTCTGAGCCGGTCTGGACGCAGTGTCCAAGAGAAGAATGTCCCCTCCGGGAATCGATCTTAGTTCGTCCAGCACGTGACCTGTCACTTTGCTGAATGCGGTATCCCGACATATACCCAAGAAAAAAAATTTCCATAATTTTCAGTCACGTATTTGATTACTGCACTGTTACTGATTACATCACCGGACCAAACAGGACGTCCGCTCCAGCAAAGGAAGTACAAGCAGGGGAACTATCCCTGATGATATCATAGCGACAGAATTGAAGTTTGTCATCTCCTCAAGGAAAACTGTGATCACAGTTCGCGTAGTCGGCCAGTATCAGCATCTGCGAGTGTTACGTCACCATGGCAACCGTGCCACAAACCCCACAAGAACAAGCATTGCGTCTGAAACCTAAATTATCATTACTTCGTTTGAAATCCTACAGGTAACTTAGAATGCTAACTTTACCGCTGTCAGAATATGTACATGGCTGGGTCCTACTGTTGTCTATGTAGCAGGTGACGAACAAGCGAGAATTTTGTTTCAGTGCACCGAATCTATTCTGTGTTATGGTAACATTTTGATGTGGTTATGTGAAGTGTAGTATACTACATAAAGAATATGCATGAATTCATAAACAGACACATTCATATCATACAGACAGACTACCAGTCTATCAGATATGTCTCTTTACTTACAAATAAAACTACTTTTAAGCATATATCATTCAACGTCCACTGACCAGCAAATATCAAACCGAATTTGATGAATTCATCGACACAGTGTATGCTATACACAGTTTTCACAGTGAGACTGTTTAAATAAAATTAGAATTAAAACTTCACGTTAGCTTACATAAGGAGGGTGGCATAGGCTCAGCGTGGGGGAAAAGCTGAAGGAAGGAGATCACTAGGGACGTTGGTCTTAGAAGAAACAATAAGAGGTTGGGTTGGATTTAAGTCGCTCAGGATTGGGTCCAGTGATGGATTGTTGTGAACACGGTAACGTCCCTGGATACCATCTATGATGGGGAATTCCTCTGTCTCAATTGACCTAATCCTTCCAGCCGCACTATGGCCCTGGGGTCGACTCAGCCTCTAACAGAAATGAGTAACAGGAATTAATTAAATAATTTTCCTGGGGAGTAAAGCGCGCCGGTGCGTAAGGCTGACAACCTTACCGCCATCTTTGAGCCGGTTGTCTAGATAATGTGGGACCCTCAACGTCTCACAGCCCTATGGGCCTTCACGGCCTGTTACAGGAATAGCTTTACTTTTTACTTTACTTTACATCTAATGCTTACCAGCTGCTCAAGAACTCTGCTCAGTGGATGGTTAAGAATGTAACAAGCAACCCTGCATGTTTCACTGTATGTGGTTAATTACAGCACCGACCCAGATGGCAATTCTCCATCATGTTCAACGCCCAGGAGCAATGTATCATGGGCAGACAATTGCCACGATGTCCTGCAAGCCGACACTCAACAGCATGATAAAATGGCTCACTACGGTCTCCCAGCTCCCTGCATCTTCAAGTTGATGCAAGTGGTAAACATCACTTTCTACTGCACATTATCTGGAGGGTAAAACTGATGACAGCCAGGATAGCTTTCTCGGTACAGCGACAGGACGGACAACGGGGGTTCGATTCCTAGGAGGGGCAAGAGGTTTTCTCTTCTCCATAGCGACCAGACAGGGTCTGGGACCCACTCAGCCTCCTAACCAACGGGTACCGGGGACTCTTTCCTCCGAGGTAAAGTGGTTGGGGCGTAAAGCTGACCATTCACCTCCATCAAGTGCTGAGGTCAAGAATGGTTGAGCTACACCTTCATTCCTCCATAAGTTTTCATTAAGTGGTCCTTAACTGATTAAGCACGGGGGTAACGTTACCTTACCTTTACCTTGCCGTAAAACTTCTGCTCAAAAACTTAATTATATGCTCTTTGCACTAAGTGCTTAAAGTAAAGCAATTTGAAGATACAGTATTTTAACACAATGTTTCCCAATTTAATTTTCCCATGGACTTTATGAACTCGAAAAAATTTTAAGGAATCCCCAATAAAGGCCGCGCCATAGCTCAAGCGGTTAGTCGCTGGCTTCCCATCGCGGCGGCCCGGGTTCGATCCCGGGTCTGGTCAAGTGGGATTTGTGGTGGACAAAGTGGCGCTGGGGCAGGTTTTCTCCGAGTACTTCGGTTTCCCTTGCCAATCTTCATTCCACCAATTGCTCCACAATCACCCTCACCTATCATCTGGGGCTGGTACAATAGGCCAGAAGTGGCCGCAGTACAAGGGACTTAGTCCCACCCCACTAGCAATAAAAAAATCCCCAATAAAACTCTTACATATGAAACTAAAATACAAGAACAGAAATTAGTAAGAATATTAATAAATGAATGTTAAACGGGCATATTAAATTAACATATTATTTAACCGCACATATTTAGAAGCAAAAATTAGCTTCATGTGTATGAAAATTATGCTTAAAAACGAATATACCACATATTTGCAGTTTCCTATTTTTTTCTGAAATTTTCTTGCGGGACCCTTAATTTCACTTCGCGTAACCCCGATGTTCCGATGAACTCAATTTAGGAAACACTGTCCTAACAGACCAAAACCAAGGGGTTAATTACGATACTTTGTACAAGGAATTCGGGGCACGCGGTAGCATAGTTGCTTGTGGCACTATGCTACAAGCCAGAAGGTCGCGTGTTCGAGTCCCGATGTCATTTGAATTTTTTCACTTGGCCTAATCCTTCCAGTCGCACTATGACCCTGGGTTCGACTCAGCCTCTAACAAAAATGAGTACCAGTAATCTTCCTGGGGGGTAAACGGCGACCGGCGCGTAAGGCTAACAACCTCACCGCCATCTATGAGCCGAATGTCTAGAAAATGTGGGAGCATCGACGTCTCACAACCCTATGGGCTTCCACGGCCTGTTACAGGGATAGCTTTACCTTTTTCTTTACAAGGAATTCATAACGGTTACAATTTGACACGTTACACCTTCTGTTTTCTGGGCAGGTCACCACCGCAGTATGCACGGGCCTATATTCGGAAGGCCTCAACAGTATACCAAACAACATCACAACACAGCTGTTCCCCTACATCATCTGCTCTATATATCTCATCATTACACCAGTTATACTCTTCAGCTACGTCATCGGACACAGGATGCCCGAACTTATTGTAAGTTTTCCGTAGCGATGTTAATTCGCCATATCCCATTAGTGTCCAAACCTAATCCGAATGGAAATAATTTAATTTTCTCTCAGGTCCGGATATTCAACACCCTCGGTGGAATCCTGTTCCTGGTGGCTGGAGTAGTCGCCTTAGAAGGCTACAGCTTCTATCTAGTAACATATAAACTTCAGCTGGATAATTACTCAAGCATGGACGACATCGAAGCAGGAGACGAGGAAGACAGCACTGAAACACTTGACAGACAAGGTGTCTTCTTGCTGGTATCTGGCATTCTCTGTCTTCTAAACTCACTGCTTTACTTCATTGATGTTGGCTGGAGTGTTTATATCACTCTGTCATCTCTGTGAAGACTAGAAAATGCCGATCATTCACATTATCAATCAATAAATTGTTACAAATTTGTATCTATGCTACAAAGCTTCATGAATCTTTAACCTTGCCACTTGACAGAAGTGTTTATTGTTATCAAGCGAGTTGTGAAACAACAGTGCTTCATGTCGATTGGCCTGTATCCTTCTACGTCATGGCTTCCGCCCGTTCGACAGTAGTGAAGGCAGGTAAGGAAAAGTTGTCCCTGTGCTCAACGAATTCAAGCCCTACTCCATGAAGGTGTATGGGGGAGTGGTGTATAGATCCACATCTTCTTGACCTCGGTACCAGTTGGAGGTGAGTGGTCACCTTCACGGCCCGGTGCCCATTGGGTAGGAGGTTGGGTGGACCTCAGAGCCGGTCTGGATGATTTGGGGAAAATTCTTGACCCTACCAGGACCCGAACTCCGACCCCTCAGTCGTCCAGCCCGTAGCCAGTCGCTATACCGACTGCGCTAACCCGGCTCCAGTGAAGGTAGGTTCCTATGTTATTTTTCGATGGCGGAATCCATAGGATGAATTGTCCATTTTGTCCCCGACGACAGCGTCATGGTGCAGATGAGTACCGGGAGTTGAAGTGGTATGGGTCTTAAGAATTAAAATGTTTCTATATGCCTAGTTCACCTTTCATACCTAAATTCTTTCTCGAAATGCCTCATAAAACGCGACAGATGAGCAATATCTTCGCCTGAATGTTGTATTCATTCATAACTGACGAACAATTTACCAATCACTTGTATTAGAAGAGGTTTACAGTACCATTGTGCTATTTCATACGGGAAAAACGACGGCAAGAGACCACTGGGGTGTCTGAATTTAGACAGGTAGGTTATAAGGTACAGGTAAACTTGGCCCTGTATTAAGTAACACGCCATAAAGACGTTGTGTGGAGTGGACCTAGGCACTAGATGGAGTGGACAGGTAGATCATACCTGAAATTATTAGTGATCAAGTCAAGGAGAGTGAGACAAGAAGTAAGTGTAGCACGCTCGAGGCAGAAGAATATTCATATATAATGTTGGCCGGTAAATGTTGAAGGGAAAGGCCATTTTGGAATTCTAGGAGCGTATATGATCTTAAGAGAAATATGGCGAGAGTGTAGAGTGGATTCAAGACGCTCAAGAGACGATCTAATGGCCGGTCTTGTGAACACAGTAATAAACCTTCGAGTACCGGAAAGCGAGGAATAGTTTGACCAGATAAGAGATCATTAGATTCTATAGGATTCTGCTCTATGCAGTCACCTGAAACCTGGTGCGTCACGGTAATGAATATGGCTTCTCACTTTGGATAAGCTCAATCTCAGAGTCCACAAGGCGATCACGCAAACTCCAACAAATTATTTTTGTGTGTACTAAAAATTAGGAAGAAGACTTTTGATCGAACTGTTTATTTGCTTTTCGTATGTTTACGAATCGAAATTTGTGACCTTCCACGTATGTCTTTAGATCAGTCTCTACTTCTTGTGTTCTACAGTGTGTCACTGTCGACAACTAGCTCATTGTGGGGAACAGAAAAGGAAGAAAGAATAATAATCTTTTATATGTCGTTAAAAAATGACGTTAGTTAATGGCCAGGTAGTGAAGCAGTAAAGCGACATGCGAACTATTCGAGATAAAGTTGATGTACAATGATCTGACGAACCTACAAGAAATAATTCGATATTAAGTATATTTAATTGTGCATAGCGCGAACTTTAACTCTGCAAGGACAAAGTTTGAGACTGTGTTTACGTCTCTTGCGTCATTTTACTTCTAAACTGTGTGAACTGGGTACAGTGCCAAGATGCCAAGAAGTATCTTATCTAACTTGAGACTTTTAATTAAGATTGTAGAACTGGTGGGTATCAACTACAATGAAAATCTGTATTATTCGAAAGTTTGTAGATTCGCATTTATTTTTATGCACCTTGTGCAAAGACCGGACCAGAATTAAGAACTAACACTTGTACATGAAAACGGGAAATTTAGGGCGACCGCACACCAACTGCGTCAAGACAAGCATCAAGACATGAGACAAAATACGCAGTCTTGCTTCATTCGTGATTCGTCAGCATCATGACTCAGACCGGTGTGTGGTGCTTTTATAAACTCATTCGTTTCAACTGTGCTCCTTTCTTTGCGTCATGTCGCAGACATTGTGTCTTCACTGTTACATGTCTTGACGCATACCGGTGTGCGCCCTACCTTAAAGTTTGTTTATAACAGCTCTGATGAAATCTTATTAAATTTCAAATTTTAAGTTAACCCCCATGGAACAATCATTTTTTATAATCTTATGGTCGTTCAGCTGGTCAAGAAATTACTCACCTTTCTTGGAAGCAGTAGTTTATTATCGTGTTCACAAAAGCTGGACCTTCCCTCCAGACAAATTAAATTCACGTCCTGTAATTTTACAGTAAATATAACGTGCCCTCTGCGCTTAATTAAGCACCGCGGAATGAAGACATATGGGAGGTCGTGGTAGTGAAACTAAGTTCTGCCCTGCCTGGGATTAAACCCTGATTTCTCAGCCATCCAACCCGTCGCAAAGTCACTATACTGACAACCTCCTCTACACCCTTGATATCCATTTTAATATTATCGTCCCATTTACATCTCGGTCTCCTAAATGGCGTCTTCCCTTAGAACATTCCAACTGAAATTGTATTCACATTTATCTCCTTCAAGTGTGCTACATTTCCCGCGCATTCTAGCCTCCATCGCCGTATCCTGATGACGTCGAAATATTCCACAGAATGTCAGGTGTTTCATTTCTGCTCTTGAGAGCAGCGATTAGTAACAACCTCTTGCTTCACTACCAAATCTTCACTAAATTTTTGACGTCATTCTGCTATCTACGAGATTTTACATCACATCGCATGAAATACTGAAATTCATTAATAAATACCAAACTTATTACTTGCATGTCTTTGAAAAAAAAATCTTAGTGTCTCTAATTACTATTGTAAATTGGCATAATCCCAAAACACATAATGGTCATTTCAACAATACTGTGACGTGTCGCCTGAAAGCCGGAGTAGCAGAGTAAGAAAAGACGGCCATTGCTAGGTAACGGTTGGCTAAACGCGTTCCAACTCCAACGCAGAACACAGAACATGCATCTCTGTGACAATTCACTAAGCAGAATTGGTTATCACGGGAATTACAACGGTTTCCGATATAACGAAGTTACGAAAACACAGTAACAGAACGGTAAAGCAGGGTGATCTCTATTCGGTTCTCCGGAAGCTATGAAGGGAGGTCAGAACAGGCCAGAACTCACACACAGGCAGGCCCCCGTGTGGAGGCGGGGACGAATACCTCCACCGTGATCCTGTGAGTCGTAGGAAGCAACGAAAATGGAAGTCTCGAATCTGAGACAGTAAAATATGGTCACAAGTCTCACGGGACTCCGACCCGAGATTGACTGCTCTGGCTAGGGCCAGCAGCGATTGTAAACGACAGACCCATCCTCTCGTCAGAGAGGCCCACATCAACAAATCCACAACTGTTTGAAAGTAATAAAAATCTGGTCGTAAGTCCCAGATGGATGCTTTATTCCAAGGCAGGCTGGCCTACTGACTGTAGGTCGTAACATAAGACTCAATTCGACATAAGCAGTACACAGAGAGCAGTACAGAGCAGTGCAGAGCAGACCAAGCAGCAGGGAGGGCAGCTTGCAGTTGAAGAGAACTCAGTAGGCACACGCTGAAGAATTTATTTTATGTGGTGTAGTTACAGCAACCTTTAGAGTGCTATTGTTCATAGTTAGAACATGTTATAGTTACAGTAAGATTGAGAGTGTTATAATTAATTGTAGTTCCGACTTGTAAATATCCAATAAATCAACTCACTAATCCACACCCGCACCTAAAGTCACTACTACACATGTCAATATTTTAAAGAACTGATTTCATTCCAATTTACCAGACACTGAATAAGATATAACATATAAGTATCAGTGCCACTACAGGAAGATAGGTGAGGGCACAACCATATCACTCCAATGTATCACACAAACATGAACCCACCTACAGATTGAAGTTTACAGACTTCAGAAACGTTAATAAACATCTATCAGATTATAAGACAGCACATCCCTGAAGATAGTTACCATCATGAGAACTTAAGACTCCCACATCACCAATTAAGGCTAATATTCCCATGAGCATACAATTTCCACACTGACAGCAAGCATTTCTTTTGCAGGTATTAGCCTGTACAGTAATGGGTCTCTACATAAATGCCCCGATAACAACCACAAGCAGCAAACTAATTCTGTTTCTCAACCCCGCAGTTATTGGTGGCTACATCATTATCATTGCAGGGCTTATCATGGGTCTTATTATCAATGAGCAGGTTCCTAGAAAAATGGTGAGTGTTTACATTTCAGGAAATAAAATGTAACAGAAGTTTACTATGATACCTTAAGGGTAAGGGAAGGGTGAATTTGTTCCTGTGTTTAATTAAATAATTAACACCAAACCATGAAGATGTGTAGGGGAGTGGAGGTATAGGTCCACCATTCTTGACCTTGGCACTAGATGGAGGTGAAAGCAATACCCATAAGACTTATATAATGTAGAAGTAATGGAGAATTTGTTGTTTGCCTCATCAACTTCATGACTAGAATTTGTATCATTCCAGTTACAATAAACTGTACAAGCAAAAGTGACCTGATCCTTCCCCTTCATTAAGCTCTGTCATGAAAATGTGTGGCAGAATGGCACCATATTAGTATGAGTTCCTAGTCTCAACATTAGGTGAAGATGTATGATCAGCTCACCACTACCAACAGGATAGGAGGCTGAGTGGACATCACTGGTCTGAATGTGCTGACAAAGAGGAAAATTCCTGTCCCTCTTCAGAACCAACACCCCGGATATCTAACCCGTAGCAGTTTCGCAACTGACCGACATGTCAGAATAACTATAACTGCAGAAATTTTTAATGAACTATATATTACATAATTTTAGGTGTTGTGCGGCAATTCCAAGCTCAGAATTCAGTACCTGACATTAGCATATACATACTTTTCAGTGTTGTTAATGGCTAATGCTATCTTACAGCACTCTGTATTGTTGATATGACAAATGTAACAGATTATTTCATATCCAGTAACATACTGTCTCACATTTTCTTCAATATGGTTATTGTTTTGTTCAATGCAATAAACAGGAATAATACATCTATGTAACTTATATGCAGACAAATATACACCAAAAAACATGTAAGGTGGGCACAAAGTAAACCAGCACAGTCTTCTTAATCTTGGTTTATGGCAAGTTTTCTCAACTGCAGAGGATACATGTCATTAAATACGAGGATTGTTAATGACGAACTGGAATGGATGTGCAAGGAAGTTGTCTGAGGTATCTTCAAGAAACTAATACCAGCATTTTCCTGACAAAATGACGAAATGCACAAAAATATTAAATGACAAACGATATGTTTCAGAACTTTTACTCAAGACATGTGACAGTAAATGTTTAAAGAAACGTTAATGAGGCAACAAACAGAACTCCTAATGTTTATAAATAAGACATAATAATTATGTGTACATTTCTGTCTACAGGACATGTTATACATGACAGGAGGGTTCATTCTGTTCATTGCTGCTGGGAGCATGCAGATTTATTTCCATGGAACAAGGTCCTTGTCTCATACGAAAGATAAAGATATACAAAAGTCAGTGGAATTCATAACTGCTGCTTTTACCATTATCACTGCTTTTGTATTCCTGCTTGACACTGTCTTTACTTATATTGATGATTATAGATATGGTAAGTGACTAAGGGCCAGTCATGGTAGCCAAGCGGTCTAAGGCATGCACTGTCTTTGCTCGCTCAGAAGCCGGGATCGTGGGTTCGAATCCCACTCAGGGCATGGATGTTTGCATGCGTTTTTCTGTGTTTGTCTACAGGTAGAGGCCTTGCGACGAGCTGATCACTCGCCCAAGGAGTCATACCGAATGTTTAAGATCTAGTAAACCGAAGTGAAACGGAGAGTTTCATGGAGGTAGGCCTAGGCCCAAATTTGGACTGTAGCGTCACAGAAAAAAAAA
>NW_019732005.1:41281-52677 GCF_002891405.2 Cryptotermes secundus | reverse complement strand
ATCCCAGTTTCCAAGCAAGCGAAGACAGTACATGCCTCAGACCGCTCGGCTACCATAACCGGCTTTGTAGAACATTACCCCTCAGTAATTCAAAC
Source organism: Cryptotermes secundus (assembly GCF_002891405.2). NCBI lineage: Eukaryota > Metazoa > Arthropoda > Insecta > Blattodea > Kalotermitidae > Cryptotermes > Cryptotermes secundus. The sequence goes on along the minus strand of NW_019732005.1, from coordinate 52,582 downwards.
TGATTTTCGATGAATGTGTTTTCCTCAGTAAGGCATTATTTTAAGAAACCTGGTCACCTGTGAATTAGGAGAAGTCCATAATAAGTGGGATCTTTTTCACCACACACACCTTTCTCCAGTACTGACCAACAAAATGAGAAGGATGAAAGGAATTCTTTTCAGCAAAATATTCTAGAACCTATTTTGAAATCTTGTTGGAAGACTTAAGCAATTTCTACCACTAAATACAATTTGTATTACCGAAAGCAATCATATGGAAGTTATCACAACTAAACCAACATATTCTCCTCCACACTTACATCAACTACACGTTTACGGCAGACAAGCCGAAAAACTGTTCCAAATTACATGCATTCTGTATTGTCTTTCTCTCCTGAAATGATGTATCTGTCATATATATATATATATATCATTATTAAAACTTGTATACCAAAATGTAATCATCTGGCACATGACAAAGTTACAAACATAGGCAAATTACAAGAATATTTAGAAAATAACGAACCAGGATATACAATGCAATGCTCTAAGAAACATCATCAATAACACAAAATTTTAGATTTATGAATACATACATAAAAGATTACAATGTGGAAAATAATATGGCATGGTGTATCTAATAAGTATTTTTATATTCGCAGAAACACCACACCACCACCAGCACCATCACTGTTCTGCAATTTAGTGCTGCATATCAGTTATCACTGTTACAAATGGTAAAGAAACAATGAAGAATGCAATATATGGCGGGGAAATGAGAGAACGCAGCAATCTGCAAGAGGAGCCATGCAACCCCAAACTTTAGCAGTAGCCACTAGCACTACACCAACACCAACACCAACACCAACATCATATTACTTAATAACTCCTGGAAACAACTGAAGACTCAGTGTGATGTCATGAAGGTAGCACAATTTTCATTTCAACACAAACAATACTGTTCAAGCAAACCTGCATTTTTATATAGTTTTATTTAATCAGTATAATGGGATGAAGTTATATAAATGCTTAGCAGATGCCAGTCTTTTACTGTGTTTTCATCAATCTGGCAATGTTTATTGCCTTTGGAAGAAATAATTCAATATTTAGTGTGTTCCCATTTATGATATCTCTGGCCTCACAAACACAGCTCCATAAACTTCGTGGTCTGTAGTCCGCAAGCGAACTATACCGACTGAGTGACTGTAGCTTGTTGGCGAAGTTCGCTAACTTTCGCGGATAGAGAGTGTCACGTGGTCAGAGCAACGGTTCCCCATGGCTGTTAATCTCAGTTTTCTAGACAGGACACAAACACAGCTACTGTTTCTAAATATGTACTATACCAAGAGTTGATTGTCATTACAAGAACAAAAGTAACATGTAATTATTTATATGACACTGTGTTTATTTTGCAGCAAATTGTATTTCTGTTCACCTCTGCAGCCATTCTTATTCCAAGGCTGGAAGTATCATATGAAAATTCTGTAAAATCTTGGTATAACTGATCTCCTCTTTAATCCAGAATTAAAAAATTCAGGCTATCGTTTCTTGCTACCTACAGCAGAACGTTTTATAAAAGTACATAGATTTGTAGATAAACTGTTCCCATTGAGAACTGGTGTATTGCATTACATTTGGTGATTCTTAATCCCAATCAGAATATGTGCAGATGATGTCAAAACATTTTATGGGACTGATGGCACATTCAAGTTTCTACGGTAACTCATCACTTGCACATTACCAGTGTTACAACTTAGTTTTTGATACATATACATAACTGGAGAAACATGCAATAAGATGAGGAAATCTTGTAGAAGAATTACAATACAGGATCTTATACTGTTTACTGTACTACACAGTCTGTCAACAATGCAACAAATTGTTCGTTCTTTCTTACATTTTCACTTCGGCAAAACGTGTCGGCCCTAAATCGCCAACATCGGGTGTCTTACTATGCTAAAACTGCTACATTGCACTAATATTGTCCATTCGTCACATATGCGACTACACGCTTCATGATTTAAAACGTCATACTCATAGTCAATTGGTATGAGCTAAAATAGCACACGCTATAGTTCACTTAATTTAAATACAGATACAGGATACAGATCAAAACAAATGGACTTGTGAGGTGTAATAAAAATTTTACAAAATTTAAAGGAAATTTTAATAGAGTTTGTTGATTTAAATTAAGAGAACTACAACATGTGCTATTTTACCACATACCAATTGACTATGAGTATATTTAAAATCATGAAGCATGCAGTCGCATATGTGACAAATGGACAATATTGGAGCAGTGTAGTAGTTTTAGCATAGTAAGACAGAAGATGGTCATTTATTGCCAAAATATGTTGTGTCAAAAGTGAAAGTGTAAGAAAGAAGACACAATTTGTTGCATTGTTGATGAACTGTGTAGTACAATAAACAGTATTAGATATAGTAATACAACAAGATGCTAAACTACAAGAATACAGGACCTACTTGAATATACTGCAGTATTTCTTGAACAGTCAGTTCATTCTGTGAGGAAGATTTTTCTCTCCAAAAATGTTAATACCCAAACTCTTGAACATAATTAATAAAAAAGTACTTACAATTCCATATTATTTCTATTATTTCTGGCCAGGATATCAATAATTTCATTTTAAATGCTACTTCAAACATTTGAAGAATAAGAAGCCTAAATGCAAAGAATACTATTTAAACTTGAAATATCTTGTAAATATATGTCCAAAAAATTAAATATACTTCATTATCATGGCAGTCAGTGATGTAACTTTTGGAAAATGTATAATCCATATCGAAAAACATTACAGTTCATAAAGTGATTATTTACTATGTTAATACTTATACAGGGAGGTCATCTGACAGCCTCACAAAAACGCTTTGCCCACTTCGGCAAAAGGGACAGACTACTCACATCACCTCACACTGCGTACATTTGGACTCATGATACTGTCGACTGGTCAAAAGTCCTCAGAAATTATCCAGATCACAGCAGATACTCGAAATGGTATCTACTGTTTCACATACATTCCTGGTAATTCATGAACTACTGCTGTACTATATGGCTCCAATTTTAGCAGTACTGTGGCAATTACTGCCGATGTTTCTGAAATTGTGGTCTCCTAGGTAAGGTGTCTTGAGGGATCTCCAAGGATACGGTTCAAACACAGCAACAACTTGATCCAGTTTCTTTTCAATGTCTATTCAGCATTCCTTTTGTGACCAGTAACAACCCTGTGGAGTTCTATCTTCTGTGATATAATGTTATATATTCAATTGAAAATCTACCGACATTTCAGAGGAATATGTTGGTTCAATCTTCAGGATCAAAGCATAAGCTTGTGACTTACTTTCACATTGGTTTCATGCTTTGACCCTGAAGATAGAGGCGACATTTTACTCCAAACGTCGACAGGCTTTTAACAGATTTCATGACGTTATACCCCAGAAGATAGAAATCTTCATAACAACTGTTGTGAGAACCTCAAATCCTGCAATAATGACCTGGTCTGTTTTAATTTATTTACAATTAACATGAACAGTCTCTCTACCTAGAATTGTAACATCCTGAAATCTTCTTACCTTACTTACACAACTATTTTTCACACAGGAATCATATATGAGCATTTCTTGCGCCAACATGCAACTCACGCATAGCATAACATGGGAAACAATAGAACCAGGTCATGACTGCTTACCACACAGGTAAAATACAGTAGCAATAGCAATGTAAGGCTAAGAATTCATATGTGGGTTATCACATTATGCACATGCTCCCTTCACCAATGATGTTCAATAATTTATTGGCGCCATACTGAAAAAAAATTGTAATGTGTATATGCTGTCCGTTTGTCCACCGTGCTATGGCACAGCAGTGTGTTATGATGTGAGCAGTCTGTGTCCCTCATGCGCAGTCAATCAAACAATTCTTTTTGGAAGACAATGAAATGACTTTCCTGCATAATCTGACACAGTCAAACCTGTATTATTATTGAAAGGAAAGCAAGCCATATATCTTTTCAATACATATGGGTAACTGATGAAAAATGCCATAAAATGGGAACATATTGCAGATAACATGGAAGAATTATAAAATGGGGCCTTCTTGAATGTATCTATATATCGCAGTATTTCTTGATCAACCAGTTCACTCTTTCATGCAAATTTTTCCTTCTGAAAATGCTAACACCATATTCCTTGCGCACATTTAACAGAAAAATACGCACAGTGCCAAATTATTTCTATTACTTCTGACCATGATATTAGCTGTTTAATTTTAAATGGTAACTTGAAACATTTAAAAAGCACTACACCTAAATGCATACAATAATAGCATTTAAACCTGACATCATATGAATACATGCCAAAACAGAATTCAACACTTCACTATCATGGCAAGACGTTATGTAAGTTTCTTTTTGGGGGGAGGGGAGAAATAGTTAGTTAACGAAGTCATTATTTAATACTCGTATGTGAACACTTACAAAAAAAAGTACACCCAAAACTGTGTTATTACAGTTACACAAACAAAGCCATATATTTTTGCTTTACTTTGACAACATATGGCAAAAAAGAAAAATGTAAAAATTCAGCAAATACTGGATCCATTATCCAACGAATGACAACTGCAACTATGTTTACATCAAAAGTCCTAGAAGGTATAAGATCTAATATTTCCTCTGCTGGCTGAAAATATTAAATCCTGCACCAGTGTAAACCGGACCACCTGGAGCCCGGCCATATCTGCGGCCGAGACTGTCCTCTTGTGACCAAGACCCTCTTATAGCTCTAACACCTTCAAGCATGTTAAATTTTCCAGGGGTCTGGTCACAGAACAGGTTGGTCAGAGGACCTTTGTCATGCAGTGATGTACGCATGTTCTCCACACCCTCATTTGACCTCATGTAATCTGAGAATATGTGGGTGTGAGTTGCCCCATTAAAATATACCTGTGGTGGTCTACAATCTCCACCAGAGTAGTCCCTTATTTGCATCTTCTGTAAACCAAGAATGGGATCAAATTCCTTTGTAGGGTCAAATAAATTCCCATTAAAGTATTTTCCTTCGCTACGTTTGAAAATTCCAGGGCTGTTTCCCACCTGAATCCCATAATATCTCATATCTGAAATATTTCTTCCATTTTCCAGCCTTGAAACAAATTCAGTTCCAGGCTGGCCAACTGCTCCATTCACACCAATGGCAAAAAATGATTCATCAGTGTTGCTCTTTAAAGCAGAATTTATTGCATGGGAATCAGATGAGAGGTTATTTACATTGGGTTGGGGTTTTTCCAAAAGTTGTACAGGATTCTTGGCATGTTTTGTAACATATGGTGGAATTGAATCATTTCTGAAGTTGCCATAAAGAGCAATATCCATTGCTCGTTCCAGACTCCGGTGGCTTGAACTGCGGGAAGAAAGGGTCACCATACCACCGCCATCTTCAGAGAAGTCTTGTTCATTTGGCTAAATTCATTAGCAAAACGACAATGCACTGAAAATTATTACATTGAAATTTGCTCTTCTAAAAACAGTTCTATTCCAATTAATTGCAAAGTTAACTTTTTGTTTCAATTTACAGATCTGCGTCTCTCTCAATATTTATGACTCTGAGTAATGAAAATTACTTTCATCTAACACAGGTCATCAGTTTCTAAATATAAATGTGTCCTGATAAAAAGTAATGATTTAAATGAGCCCACCCCACAAAAAAAAAAATATCACCTATGTCTTGTACCAAAAATGTAAGAAACACGAATGATTAATGGGCCTAGGATAATTCAAGGCACATTAAAAGATGTGAAATCCGCTACAAAACTAAATTCATTTTCAACATTCATGACAAAGGAACACAGACAAAATGCAGTATGATGGGTTTATTTTTAACTGCTAAAGAACAAAATGAAATTTTCCCAACAATTTTCGGTGCAGTGTCCCGGTACCAAATACGATCAAAGTCAGCTGCATATGTGCAGAGACAGTCTGTATCTACTAACAAACAATCTGAATAACTAACGAACCAACCAACCAGCTCTGTAGAGCAGAATTCCTCTTGAGAAGTCAGCAGTTACTCAACCACCCAATAAATCCCCAGAATTATATGCAATCTGAAGGTTTACTGCTTTCCAAAGCAGTCCAGTGATATTCTGGAGGAATATACTGTCTCCATCTTCAGGGTTGAATAACAAGTCATGCAAGAAACCAGCATGCAGCAGGTAACAAGAAGCTCTTCTTAGACATTATGGTGCAAAAAGAAAACACTATATTAATATCCTCTATAAATATCTTTGTATCAAGAAGACTGCATGCTATTTGTGAGCAGAAATCTGTGAAAGAGTTAATAGGTTTACGCAGTAATTCCTAGGGTCTGGAAAAGATTACAGCACCCAGACAGTTTGCATACCTGAAGAAATCCTTCCTCAAAAACTGACAAATATTCAGTCAAGCACAAAAAGGTGTTTCACTTTAAAGAGCCTATACATGTCTACAAATGGCTGTCACTAAACCCCATTCTGAGAACGCCAACTTCAATCCACACGTTCACAATCTAGTTTTGCCACAGTCATGTCTGTTGCACCATCTAACTTGAAATTAGCAACACTACTGGTACTACACAGTGTGACTGGTGTTCTTTTAGTGACACTTTCAATAAGTACAATTAATTATATACTGCCTCCAGGCTGTGGGCCGTTTGGTCCTTGTTTGAGGTATTTTGCTGAAAATCATGCTACTTTCATACATCGCCTTAACACTTATAGGAAATCACTGCACGTCTATTATTCCATTCATAACGCAATCTCAATTTAAAACAAGCAGTGCCAGTATGTAAATTATAATTAATATAACTTACGTTCACAATTCTATGCCACATCATAAAGAAACAATACGCTCAGAATGTAATTAACGTAATTCGTCTAGGCCATAAAATTCAAATACCTTACGAATATCTGCTAAAATACAAATACATGGATTTTGAATCATACCTTCTCCCCTTTAGCAAGGTACACCCACAGCTTACGCCATGTGGAGAATTTCTTCATGTCACTAAAGTTGTACTGCATTTCTTTCGATGCGTACCTTGTTGAGAGTGGGGATCGGTAATTACAGAATTCATTATTTTCACTGTAACCTTCGTTCATCTTTAATGCTGTCACTAAACTAATTACAACGAAAGTACACTATCAACACTTCCACATGACACACTCTGTCTGCCGCTGTACAATGCTACCACTTCTGACGAACTAATTATTTCCTGCTGGCGGTGCTTTAGTGTTTCTCTTTTTAAATATGAGCATAAATATAAACAGACGGACATTATGCCTTACTGATTACATCAAAGATAACCTTAGCACTGAATAAAAAGGTCAGATGTTTAACAATCTTCAAACACAATTTCGTGTACCAGTGTTCGCTCTATTGGCAACGCCGTCCGTATGGGGATATCGCTTTACTGCAGTTGAATTTTTAGCCGCCGCAATCAAACTGAATTACGTAAGACTGCCCTTATGGCACTGAACGTGCAGGGATGGAACAAAATAATTGAATCGCTGCAGATATCGTACACAATTCTTTATTAATAAGGTATGGGGCCACCTTTGGCCTTCAATGCAGCCGCAGTCCTTCTTGGAATAGACTTGTACTAGGAATTTCAAACCTTTCTTCTTGAAGAACTTCCAGTTGCTCTAGAGACATTGAGGTAGAAATCCGTTCCTCACTGTAATCTCCAAAACTGACCAGAGTGGTTCAACTGTGTTCAAATCTCGTGATTATGTTGGGCAGGGAACATGGTGAAGTTCGTCGTCAATCTCTTCAAACCATGATTGAACAATTCCAGCTCTGTGAATTGTTGCCTTAGAAAACTGCATCGTTGTTCGGAAATAACGTCTGGGTCATGGAATACAGCTGATTACCCAAGCTGTCCACGTACTCCCTTACAGTAATTCGGCCATGATGGGTAATAATTAGACCAACAGAACATTCTTCCACGATATTGCTGCCCAAAACATCACAGAACATCCCCAGTGCTTCACTGTTGGTACCAGGCATTCTGGATTTTCGGCTTCCTTGGGTGTTCTCCAAACTCTTCCTAACGTGGGGAACAGCGTGAAGAACGCCTCATCTGAGCATATCTTGCAAACAGGTGTTTAGCAATTGCAGCTCTATTGCAGATGCTGGGTTTGTGAAGATCATGTTGGACAGTTTTTATGGAAACAGGGCCTTCAAAATAAATATTCAGTACTGCTATCCTGTTACCTATGCTGCAGTAGTTCTGTGATTTTTCGAAACAGTCAATGTACGACGATCTCTTTCTGTCAGTGTTGAATTTCTCTCATCCTCCTCTTCGCTGGTGTTGTATTCTCATGATTCATGTATGCCGAAGTAACCTTAGAAACAGTGGCTCTCGATACACCTAATAATATGGAAGTTTTTGTCACAGATGCTCCAACTAAATGCGCACCAACGATCTGTCCTCTTTCAAAATTGGACACATCTCCAATTTTCCAATTCTTTCATATGGATTGTCACTCAACACAATCACAAATGCACTTACATGAGAACTACAGAGTGTAAATGAAGAGAAAAGGAACATTCAGTGTAACCAACTAAAGTTCTTTCAAAGTCGCCAGAATAAATCATGTACCTCATTTTCACAATACATCCTTTATTTTGTTCACCCCTGTATATCAGAATGAGGGATCATGAGGCTATCTAGCGATTAAATCATTAAAAGGCCGTCCTCACAACATAAAACATATGACGAAATAAAACTTCGGTGTCTGATATGTTACGTACAAGTCCAAATTATTGTCATTCCTGGGAATTTCTCACACTTCCCTGTCCCCTTCCCAAAGCCTCAAAACCCAAACTCCCTATCGGAAGTGATCTCAGCTTCCATGGTAGATGATGTAAATTTAAATTTCACATAATACAGCAACAAAATATTGGATAAAATTACCAAGGAATGAGCTTCTTCGTGGAAGAAGCAAAAGTTATATGTAACTTCAACGTACTTGTATTGTAGTGTTACAATATGACAGGAACATTTAAGTAAATGAGATATAAGGTATATGCAACAATAAGAGAATGGAGTCTTCCTGGTAACATATACATTCAATTAAATAATTACTTAATTGAATATATATGTTGTCAGAAAGACATGGTAAAACTATTTCTCTGTGTCAACTCTGCAATTCTTGGAAGAGAACTGTATACACATGTAAAGTAACAAAATTCATCTTACTTGAAAATGATGAAAATATTGTGGCGTATAGACCCCTTGTTAAGTGATGACTCTGTAAATAACAGCCATTGCTATGCAATAGGTGGAAAAACAAACATCCGTTTCTATAAAGAAATGGAAACTGTGTTTTCTTTATGGTCTTTGCCTAGATGTTATAAGGAAGAGAGTTTGAAACGAGTTAGTTGACAGAAGTTGTCAGCAGATTCAGTTGAGTGAAGTGACGTGAAATAGCTTGGTGTGTGAGAGCGTTCAGTTGAGTGAAGTGACGTGAAGTAGCTGGTAGTTGTGTGAGAGAGTTCAGTTGCAAGCCAGCCTGTCAAGAGAAGACTTGGAGGTTGGTGTGAAATGGCCGCCAACCTGGCACTCAGTGGAGGGTTGGCAGTTGACAAGAGTTCTGGACAGGCTGCTATGAGAAGAAGGCCTGAGTGTGGGAAGCTGAAGAATCTCCCTTGGTAGAAGCCGTTGCCAGGGAAAGGCTAGTGGAGACTATAATATACTGAGAATACTAGTCTGTGTGTGTCAGTGTTCTGTAAAGTTTAGTTCTGGGTTTTGTACATAAGAAGGTCAATAAATTCCATATCCTATCTATATCCTGTCTATAGCCACACAACCCCAAAATCGTGACAATATGATTTCATGCCTGAGTCCTTGTTTTTAAGACTCAATCTAAATATAGTCATGCTACTATTAAAATACAATGATTACTGGAAGAATTCAATGCGTATAATTTTGTCTATTACAAATATTTATAGGAATGTCAAGCAAGACCAGCAATATTTCTCTTTCTTTTATATCAGATATGCAACACATATACTATTCAACTTCTGAACATCTTGCACTTAAAATGGCTTTCCTTTGATGGGACTGAAAGAATAAAATATTTGTGTTTAAAATATTAATTCCAAGTTACAAATACTAATAATATTTGAGACGTCAACTGGAGGAAGCATCATAAATGGATCTGGCTCCAAGCACTTCCTCTACCTTTCGAACTTCCAATGATTTTCATTTAGAATACAAGTGCACTGAACTTCGGTGAGACATTTTCTGTTACATACAATTTTCAGTTTTTGACTGATTTATTATAAAATTGGCGTGACCACAAGATTCGTAACACAATAAACTATTACAAATAAGGAAAACAAAATAAACTTCGTGGCCTGTAATCCGCAAGCGAACTATACCGACCGACTGACTGCCGCTTGTCGGCGTAGTTAATGTCAACTTTTGCGGATAGAGATTGTCACGTGGTCAGCGCAACGGATCCCCACGGCCTTTAATCTCTGTTTTATATACGGGAGCCGCCATTTCCTTCAAATAGCTCCTAAATTATCCTCACGAGGCTGAGTGGACCCCGTTCCAGACCAACTACCTCTCAGAAAATCTGGTAGAACAAGGAATCGAACCCGAGCCTCTGGATCTGTAACCAGGAACCCTGACTTCTAGGCCACAGAGGCGGTCTCCGTATCCCATATTTCATTCATAAGTATTTGCGTGTTTGAGGGGAGGGGGGCTTACCTTGCTGCAAGACTGCGGTTTGGCCCAGTCCACAATGGTGTTCCTTCCCCAGAGTTTCTCTCTGTTTGGGATCAGCCGCCTGCGGGCCAAAGCCGCCGAGCAATGGCTGTCATATTCTACAATAGCATTCTGCACATTCGAATTCGTAGACCTGTTCATACCGCCATATCCCGTCTTCTTGATGAGTCGCACCTCCACAACCCCCTCTGTGACAAGGCACAGTACCTGTGCATGAAAACAAAACTCCTGCGGTCTTAACATGAAAATTGCTGGAAATAAGCTGGGAGATATTAGAAACATTCCACTGTGGTTAATGAAAGTTGTAGCAGATATGCTTAACATTTCAAACATTTTTTTTTTCTCTTTGGCGCTACAGCCCCAAATTGGGCCTTGGCCATGAAACTCCCCGTTTCATTTCGGTTTACTAGATCTTAGACATTCTGTAGGACTATGTTAGATTTGAGGCTTTCACGGCGGTGACTATGAAGAAAGCAGTCTTCTGGGATTTGGCACCGTGTATATGTGGTGTTAACCGACGTTCCTCCGAAACGTCGG
>NW_019732005.1:32006-40943 GCF_002891405.2 Cryptotermes secundus | reverse complement strand
GTATATATATATATATATATATATATATATATATATATATATATATATGGTGTGATGTAAATACATAGCTAAGGACAAAGTAACAGAAGCGAGGGATTTCAATTTTGACTGTCATACTATAATGATGAAAACAAAATTAGGAAATTTAATATCTGTGAGACAATACATAAAAGCTAAAAAAGGGTAAAGCTATCCCTGTAACCGGCCATGAAGGCCCATAGGGTTGTGAGACGTCGAGGTTCCCACATTTTCTGTGGACAATCGGCTCAGCAGATAGCGATAAGGTTGTCAGCATTACGCGCCGGCCGCCCTTTACTCCCCAGGAAGATTCATGCTACTCATTTCTGTTAGAGGCTGTGTCGACCCCAGGGTCACAGTACGGCTGGAAGGATTGGGTTATTTGAAAAAATCCACCTCATCGGGACTCGAACCCGCGACCTTTAGGCGTATAGCATAGTGCCTGAACCAAAGACGCTACCGCACAAAACAACAGAAATAAAATCCTTAATAAGAAACAAAAATTACATTTTGTAAGTACTATCTTCTGGGATACAACACTATGTAGTCCGATGTAAGTCAACCGACGTTTCGGAGGAACATGTCAAAGAAATAAATTAACCTACTTGGTTCTAGTCCGCAAGCGAACTATACCAACCGAACGACGGCCGATTGTTGGAGAAGTTAGTGTCAACTTTTGTGGATAGAGGGTGTCGCTTGGTCAGCGCAACGGATCCCCACGGCCCTTAATTTCGGTTTTATAGACCGGAGCCGCTATTTCCTTCAAATAACTCCTCAATTGTCTTCACGAGGCTAAGTGAACCCAGTACCAGACCCACTATTTTTCAGAAAATCTTATAGCGCCGAGACCTCTGGATCTGTAGCCCAGAACTCTGACCAGTAGACTATAGAGGCGGTCCGGAAGAATATATATCGCTTCCATCAAACAGATCTCTGCTTACCACCTGCTTTCCGCTGATATCTTACTAAGCTTTTTCTTCAACCCTGACGATGGAGACTTTATATTCCACCGAAACGACAGTTAACTTTCATCGGACTACACGGCGCTGTATTCCAGAAGATAGAGCTCTTCAGCTATGTCTTTTGTTCAGAGACTAGCAACAATAGCGTAATATTAACTATCGATCACTTTACTCAAATGCGATTTTTAATAATGGCTACGATACTTACACGTCTGATGTCACTCTCACTTTCGCCAGAAGGAATCCCACTGATGAAAAGTTTGCAGTTATTCACGGATTTGACGACACCAATTCTCATACCTAGTCTTATCTCACGGTTATTCAGTTTCTCAACAGCGCGAGTGGCAACCTCAGGTGACGAATACGTCACAAAGCCGAATCCACGGTTAGAACCACTAAAATCCATCATTAGACGTAATTCATAGATCTTACCAACTTCTTCAAACACAGGAACAAGTTCGTCTTCAAAACAGTTGCGTGGAATTTTCCCGACAAATACTTCACTTCCTTTAGGTGGTGGTGGTCCTTCCCACTTAGGTGGAGGCCCACCTAACCGACGTTGACCATTCTTTTGCACCAGTGTATAACCTGTTTTCCGCAAAAATTCAAGTATATTTGCTGACATTTTTGTAAAAACATTATTATCAATGGTGCGTGTGTCTGGTGTCGTTATCAATGCGGGACGGTTTTCTTCGTTCACATTTTCTATTGAAGACTCCATTTACCATATAATTATTTGCAACTATTGATTTATATTGCGATAATCACACCACTTACAATCTTCAGTGCTTAAAATACTATAAACTCCGTTTTCTTGAGAGAGCAATTAGCATTAGTTCACTTTCAATTCAGACCACACTCCACGACTGTCAAAGAATTACTGGCGTTCTGTGGCATAATATTCACTTGGGTTAACTGTTATCGACTGTTGAATAGAGATGCTATTTAAATCTCATTGGTCAATGTTTGTCGCTGTTTGTCCGCGGTACAGAAACTTACAACCCGATTACCTTACTATGCGTTCCTCTGTTGAAACTGTTTAATAGATAGAAGATTAATGTTACGAGGTTAAATAACATACATTCTGATAGAACCTCTGTTGAAATGGAGAAACCGCATTGTTCTCAATTCACGTGAGCTGCAGTTTCTGTTGTCCCTATGCTTAATTACTTACTCACTATACCATGAAGAGTGTAGGGATGGCACAGATGTTATAAGAACTAGCTACAAGCTAAACGGCTGAGGGGTAGGAATTTTAGTGCCGGTAGAGTCAAGATCTTGCTCTTCTCCATGTCATTCAGACAGGTTCTGGGCACCAACCAGAGCCCTTTCTCCGGGGGTAAAGCGGCCAGGACGTGAAGCTTATAACTCACCTCCAGCTAGTGTCGAGGTCAAGAATACATGGATTTATACTTTCATTCTCCCATACGTCTTCATGCCATAGAACTTAATTAGTTAAGCACGGGAAAGAAATTTACCTCACAATGCCATTAAGACATATGGAGGAGTGGAGGTATAACTCCACTCTTCTTGACCTCGACACTAGATGGAGGTGAGTGGTCAGCTTCACGCACCGGCAGCTTTACTACCGGGTAATAAACCCCCGTATCTATTGGGTAAGAGGCTGGCTAGGCACCAGAGTCGGCCTGGAAGCTGTGGAGAAGAGAAAAATCTTACACTGCAGAGAATCGAACTCAAGAAATCCAGCTCGTCGCCATATCGACTGAGCTATCCCGAATCAATTAGTATACGGCAGGTAAGTTTTATCATTAACGTCTTTAAAATCTTCTCTTTTACAAGGGAAAGAAAAAGGTGCGTCTTACTGTGCGGCCTTTGAACGTATAGACAATTGTTCCTTGCAAGTTAAAACCAGCGAATTCAAACACGTCCAGCGCAACAGTACAGCGCAGACTTCGCCTGCAACAGCTGAGGGTATGTTGAAAGAAATATGAGGACTGTCAGGGTAACGAAAACAACGTCCATTACTTTAGCAGAGCCACGTAGTAAAATTACAAAACAGTGAAGAATGCCATCTTCTGGGATGTGACGCCGTGTAGAGCTTGTGTAAATAGACATTTCGGAGAAATGTATCGCCTCCATCTTCAGGGTAGAAAAATCAGTGAGCGAGGAACCAGCGTGAACAAATGGTTGCAGACTGAGTGTGCGGTCACCTGCTCACGCTGGTTCATTGCTCGCAGATTACTTATAACCTGAAGATGAAGGCGATATATTCCTCCGAAACATCGGTTTACATAAGCTCTACACGGCGTCACATCTCAGAAGACGACATTCCTCATAGTCACTGCTGCTGAAACTTTAAATCTTACTTACAAAACAGTGATAAACAATAATGAGAAAAGAAGTCAAGGCCAGGCACAGGTGCTTGTGGGCGCAAGAAGAAAATTGAAGGTTTAATACTTTCGTTTTCAGTCGACAAACACATAAATATTTGGATTTAATATCAATATTTAACTTAGGCAAACTTCCTGTAGGCTTATGAGATCACTGTGTTCCTTGTGCACTTTCCTCCCTTTGAAGGACTTCACACTTTTTCTTTATTAAACATGATATTGTTGTTAAGCGGTGACTCTAGACAACAACCGTTTCTTGTGCTGTGGTGATTTGTGAGTTGCAGAGGCAAGAAGTGACGCTGTAATTACTTCTACTTACGAGTCGTGAGTGTGTAAGTGGTCAGTAATTACAATATCCAATTAAAAATCTCTTCTATAGACACTCCCTAAGACGTGACAATAAATTATATCATCCTAAGTTCGTAATTTATAATTTTTTATTTATGTCTCTACAGCCTTTGTGGACTTTGACGGCATTTACAATTTTTTAAACTTATACACAGTCAGTAGGACTCCTTGGACAGGGGATCAGCCTTCGCAATGCTGCTACCTACACATAGAACAACACAAACTCAGAATAAACTCACATAGATATACATGCCTCGAGCGGGATTCGAACTCACGCTCCCAGTGTTTGAAAGAGGAAAGACGGTTCATGCCTCAGACCGCGCGGTCACCGTGATCGGTTTAATATTTTTTACAATCCATAATAACGTTGCGTGCATGCGAGAACTTTCGAGGCAGGAGCGTCACTTAATGTAGGGTTCTGTTGTGATGAATGGTAACAGATATTCAAGAAATGTGTGGAGTTGGTAGTGGCATTTCTTTATAGAACGTAAAATGAAATATTCTTCAGCTGTCGGTTTCGGAGCAATAAGTAACGAACCACCGGAAATAGGTACACCGTATCTGGAGCGGGGGGAAATTGCTACACGTTAACATTGTTTATAAGTAAGTTAACGGTTACAGGTATGGCAAGAGTGCTAAAGTTTTAAGTATTACTTACTTACTTACTTACTTACTTACTCATGGAGCTGAGCCCTTCTCGAGAAGCCGCCAATTCTGCAGCTACTCAAGAATTTCCCAGCATTTTATGGAACCCGAAGGTTCATTACCGTGTTCACAAGAACCCTCCACTGCTCCCTATCCTGAGCCAGATCTATCCAATCCATACCATCCCATCCTGTCTCTCTAAGATCCATTCTAATATTGTCCACCCGCCTACGCCTTAGTCTTCCCCGTGGTCTCTTTCCTTCTGGCTTTCCACCAATATCCTATACGCATTCCTCGTCCCCCCCCATTCGTGCTACATGACCTGCCCACCTCATCTTCCTTGACTTGATCAATCTAATTGTACTTGGAGAAAAGTACAAGTTATGAAGCTCCTCATTATGCAGTTTTCTCCAACCTCCTATCACTTCCGCCATAGTGCGGCTGGAAGGAATAGGTGAACTGGAAAAAATCCAGTGATCTCATCGGGACTTGAACCCGCAACCTTCCGGCTTGTAGCATAGTGCCTCAACCAACTACGCTAACGCGTGCCACTTGACCGCCTCTGTGGTCTAATGGTTATAATTCCTGGCTACAGATCCAGAGGTCCTCGGTTCGATTCCCGGCGCTACCAAATTTTCTGAGAAGTAATGGGTCAGGAACGGGATCCACTCAGTCTTGTGAGGATAATTGAAGAGCTACTTGAATGGAGAAGTAGAGGCTCAGCTCTAGAAAACCGAAATCAACGGCCGTCGGGATATGTTGCGCTGACCACGCGACACCTTCTATCCGCTAAAGTTGGCACTAACTTCATGGACAAGCGGCGGCCGCTCTGTCGGTATAGTTCGTTTATAGACTACAAGCCACGGTGTTTGTTTTTTGTTCTGGAACTGTGTTTAACTGAAGTTTGAGGCAGAATTTCCCGTCACCGTCCGGCAGTCCTGTATGTTACTTTACCCCCTTCGGAGTTACGTATTATGACCCTTGACACAACAACCAACCAACTATGAAACTAGTTAATTAACTAGTCAATTTAAGAAGCTAACAGTTGCTGGCCTAATCAAGCAATTTCTTGCCCTCTACGGAATCCCGTTCATTATTTTGCCACCGGTCGCGCTTCTGAACCAAATGAAATGTCTACACTACCCCACGCAATTTCTTTAAAATTAGTTTAATGTTATCGTTCCACCTCCGAAAAGGTCTTCTAAAGGGTCTTTTTCCTTCAGGTCTTGTACACAAAATTTTGCACACACTTTTCTTCTCTCACGCGTTCTACAAGCAGCGCCAATTTCCTTCTCCTTGATTTCTTCATCCAAAATAATATTCTGCGAGGGTTATAAACTATAAGCTTCCTTGTTATGCACTTGGTATAGCATCATAAAATGAACAACGACCGACGTAATGTTGTGACAACAAACGAGATTTAATTAAACGAAAACAGAAAGGATATAATGTGTCAATAAGTGTTAAGAAATCTGCCCTCACATATTCTAAAGAGCATGTCAATTTCTTGCCTTGTAGTTCAGTTTGTCACTTAGTTTGGCTACGTCCTTAACTTTCTTTAAGAAACTGAAAGAACATGTATTGAGTCTGCTGTTCCCATTCTTTATGATGTTAAATTACTGAACAAGTCGCTAGTTTGTTTAAAGAGTCTTTTGTCATACTCTGCTACTAACTGCTGCTCCAAGGACAAGCACTGGAAATGAGGAACGCGAGTGATAATGACCCGGGAACAAGTACGGCCCAAAACTGAAAAGTGAGCTATGGCTATCTATGAGACAACTTGACCTTATTTTGGGTTCCGAAGTGAATTAATGACATTCTGACCTGCGTAATCGTAGTAAGCTTTATTTAAATTGATTTGAGGTTCCTATATGAATTAGAAGAATTCTGCGTCAGGCTTTGGTGAAACTGTGAGGTCCTTTCCAGACTTCTTACTGTGGCTAGACGAATTTTCCGGAAGATGGATGTTTCGGTCCGAAGGAAAAAATTATTATATTACCTGCTTTTACAAAACTGCAATTTTGCCTATCGTTCTGTACGGGTGCGAAACTTGGTCTCTGACATTAAGGGAGGAACATAGACTGTAGGTTTTTGAGAACAAGGTGTTGAAGAGAATATTTGGACCGAAGAGAGATGAAGTGACGAGAGGGTGGAGAAAACTGCATAATGAGGAGCTTCGTAACTTGTACTCTTCTCCAAGCATAACTGGAATATCAAGTCATGGAGAATGAGATAGGCAGGGCACGTAGAACGTGTGCGGAGAAGAGGAATAAATACAGGATTGTAGTGGATAATATTAAAATGGATCTCAAAGAGATAGAATAGGATGGTATGGACTCGAGTGATCTCTCTCAGGATAAGGAGCAGTGGAGGGCTCTTGTGAACACGTAACTAACCTTCGAGCCCCATGAATTGCTGGGAAATTCGTGAGTGGCTGAACGAATTACGGCTTCTCGAGGACTCAGATCAAAGGAGTTAGTTATTATGACTTATATGTGGTATTAAAATCGAGTAGGCGTCATGATCACCCATATTGAATATTATGCGTTCCGCTTATGGAGAAATTTATCGGACATGAATATCATATACGTGTAAAAAGAGGAAATCAGGAAGGATGAAATGGACTGGTCATGTAGCATATATGTGATAGAGCAGAAGTGCATGCAAATGTATGGTAGGAAAACCCGAAGAGAAGAGACCATAAGGAAAACCTAGGCTTGGATGCAAGGATAATATTAAAATTGATGTTAAAATTTAGGATGGGAGGTTGTGGACTGGATTCGTCTAGGGCAGGACAGGGACACGGTTATGAGCCACTGGGTTTTATAAAATTCTGGGAATTTCTTGAGTATTGAGCATCTATTAAGCATTCAGGTGCAAGGAGTTCGTTGGTTAATTCGTCTTGCCCGCCGGGCGCTCAGCCACGCCAATGAGCACCGCCAAGGAAGAGAGAGGATAATCCAATGTTTAACACAAACTGTTTAGACAATAGCCGGGATATCGGGGTTCGAATCCCAGATTTCTCTCCTCGCCACCGTGTCCTCTGTCCAGTAGATACTAAGAGAGGGTATAGCATTTAGGACACGAAACTGGCTACTCCCACCATCTAGCGACGGGACTGGGAAATACCTGTAATCTGTACGATAGCTCCCCCCGTACGCAGTGATTCAACAGGCAGTTTCGTGCAGTCTAGCGCTGTCACATTGCTTCGGACTGCTCTAACATGGATACACGTACAATCCCTGGATATTCTCAAACTAACGTAAGGCTAAAGGATTGGGAACTGAGACAAAAGATGAAAGATATGTCCAACGCTTTCCTTTTCCTAAAATTAAGTTTTCCGGTACTCTCATGCTTGAATTTTGCCTCAGCATCGAACAATTCAATGCACCGGCAAATTGGCAATTTTTCACTTTCGGTATATCCGGTGGTAGGCATTAATTGTTTACCGGTACACGCTAATTATCTGCCGGTATCCATATCGACTGAAAAAAGTGCTGGATCATCATCATCATCATCATCAAATTCAGGGCATACACCTTCAGGCTCAACTAACTTTCAGTCTCTTCTAGGATCCTATATTTTCCTGCGTCCCTTGTCCGTATTGCTTTATAGTCCAGGATTCATTTCGGCAATCTATACTATATATACTGAATTATTAATTGGCCAGGGACCGTGGAGTAGCCGCGAACTGGGTTCTGACTAATCCAGCTTCATTTTACCAGTGGTACGTTATGAATGCCATGGTTACAGCGGTCTGAAATCCAAGCACTTGCCGGTTCTGCTGGAAAGGAAATCGCACATATGTCTGTCTGCCTCTGAACTCCAAGTATGAGTCAGGCATTATATTATAACTTATGAATTGCAAGGTTTTTGATGGGAAAATATTCACATTATTAAAATACAGGGAAATAATGAGACATGTTCACATAATACTGCAATAAATCTGGAAAAAAAAACGAAAAACGAAAAAGAATGACATTGAAACTGTCGAGAAAAACCGACGTCTTCAAGAGGGAAACACAAGTCAACAACATTCAATTAGCCATGGCCAGTCGTGTCTGAACTGGATTTGATCAGAGACTGGAATTTCCTTCATGAATTAATCCGGCTAATAAGTTAATACGATCCGGTATGCGGATGATAAAACAAAGGAAGGACTGCAAAATATGGTACGGAAACAAAATAAAATTGCAAAATAGCTAAATATTGTCACGATTTTTTAGCGACTATAGAAGGGGTTTAGATTGGTAACTGGATTTACTGACAACTTATGGACAGTAACTACAAGTAGCTGTAACTGTCTCACTGAATTACACACTCTAAACATCGCTGTAACTACAGCATACGTAAAGCCTTCGCTGTCTTCAATAGTCGTTTCCTGGTAACGGATTTTAACACTTGTCGCTTACATTCTTACCGTCTGGCACATATCCAAAAACTGATCTAACGGTCAGTCGGCCAGATAACACCTGCTCACGCTGGTTTCCCTCGCGGATTTTTCTACCCTGAAGATGGAGGCGATACGTTCGTCCGAAACGTCGGTTCACACAATATCTACATTGAGCCACATCCCAGAAGACGACATTCTTCATAGTCACCGCCGTGAAAAC
>NW_019732005.1:15976-31988 GCF_002891405.2 Cryptotermes secundus | reverse complement strand
AATAATAATAATAATAATAATAATAATAATAATAATAATAATAATAATTCAGGTGTGGGGCAATGCTGAGTCCCTCGGTACTGCGATCACAAGTGCTCTGCTGTACCAGCTCCGGCTAACAGATTGGTATGAAGCACTCATGAAATGAAAATTTGAACAGAGAAGTCGAAGCGTTCGGAGAAAAATCTGCTCTAGTGCCATTTTGTGCACTAAATAACCCACAATGACATCTCTGGGATTATACCCAGACCTCCGCGGTGAGAAGTCGGCCACTAGTAGCCTGAGGTAAGGCGTAGTCCGAGGATAATAATAAAATGGATCTTAAAGGGTATGGTATGATGGCGTTAAGTGGATTCATCTGGTTCAGGATAGAAACCAATCGTGACCTTGTGAACACGGCAATGAACAGGCGTTTTGTAAAAGCCTGGAGACTTTCTTGGTTGGCTGAGCGGCTATCAGCTTCTCAAGGAGGATTCTATTCCATGCTGTTAACTACACCGCTCAGTCGGTCACTTGGTCATGCAAGAAACAAATGTCCGAGCCTACACGTGTCTAATTGTCTGCCTGCAACTCACAGCAGTAAAGCCATTATCAGTTAACGCGTTCCAGTGCATACGTGTGGGGGGTGGGGCGTGGAGTGGTACCGGTGGGAAAGTTGCTACAAGCGGTTCTGAATATCCTTCAGTAACAATACAGATATCACAGCGCGGGCACTGCTTTGAATTGCCAAGCTATTTTATATGTTTCCGCAACTGAAAGAAGCATACTGTTATGCTTTACAATGGATGTTCATTTATGTGGTTTGAAATGCAAATTATAAGTAAGTTTTGATGACCTTGACATTTTGAAGGTGAAATTCTGTGATTTACACTGCAGCGGAACAAGAAAGTATAGCTGAAGTTTCGAAAGGTAACGAGATGGCGTGCGACAAGATAGTGGTTGTTAAAGTACTCGAAGTGGTAAGTCACAAAAAGATTTTTTAATAATTTCCAGGGCAGATTTAAGTGATCTGGGCAGTCACTCCGGGCATCCACACAACAGAAATAGTATCCACAGATATTACTGAAATATTTATTTCTCTAAAAGTAAAATCAGAAGAGTAAAGATATCCCTGTAACAGGCCGTGGAGGCTCATAGGGTTGTGAGATGTTGAGGATCCTATATTTTCTATAGGCAATCGGCTAACACATGGCGGTGAGGTTGTCAGTCTTACGCGCCGGCCGATCATTACCCCCCAGTAAGATCCCTGGTACTCATTTCTGTTTAGAGGCTGAGTCGACCCCAGGGCCATAATGCGGCTGGAAGGATTAAGTAAATTGAAAAAATCCACCTAATCGGGATTCGATCTCGTGATCTTCAAGCTTGTAGCATAGTGCCTCAACCAACTACGCTACCGTGTGCCCCCATTTATTTCTCTAAAATCACGAAAAGTTAATTCGAATGTGTAGTTATTATAAGAAGAACTGTCATAACCTAAGTTTGTTACTGGTGGGGACTTCAACATTTTGATTATATCGGGACCCGCACTAGAGGAGGTCTGACCCGATAATTGCATGTTGTTATGTCTGTGCAAACTCAGTTCGTCTACTCACGTCGGCAGATAAATTGCTTTAATAGTCTGTATCATGATTTAGAAGGCAAAGAGTGTTTCTTAGTAGAAGTGTAAGTCCGAAAAAGTTTCTGTTCTCTGGTGATCGTTATTATAAGTGGGATCAATTCATAAAATTAATGCATAATGGAAAGATCCTGACTGTTAGCATATTCCATCTTCGAAACCACTGAATAATTTTTGATGAAATTTGATACCGAGTCCACAATAAAACTCGTCGGTTGAGTTTAATTTTAAACAAATATCAACGTTATTTTAAGCAAAGTTCAAGGTAAACTGTACTGCACTTCTCAGAAACGGCTAATCGTACGAACAAAGTGTACATATTTAGATCTGAGATTCTCACAGCCGTGATCATGGGATATAACGCTGTGTAGCGCGGTACAAATCAACCGACGTTTCGGAGGAAAAATCGTCTCAGTTTTCAGCTTCGAAGGTTAAGTCGAACAAGAAACTAGTACGAATGAGGTTAGCAAGCCTAATCCAGAATTCTTTCTTCGTTTGCTCTTCTACCCTGAGGACTGAGGCAAATTTTTTCTGCGAAACTTTGGTTGACTTTCACATAACCACACGGCGTTATGTGTCAGAAGATATAACTCTTCAGCGTGTACCTAGCTTAAAATATACAGTCCATTATTTGAAATTAGGATGTTGTATGACAAGTATGTAGCCGGTCACAGTAGCCGAGCGGTCTAAGGCATGTACTGTCTTCGCTCGCTCGGAAGCCGGGATCGTGGGTTCGGATCTGTTTCCTGTGAGGTACGAACTGAATTCTTATATATTATTCTTATACACTGCCGGTCACAGTAGCCGAGCGGTCTAAGGCATGTACTGTCTTCGCTCGCTCGGAAGCCGGGATCGTGGGTTCGGATCTGTTTCCTGTGAGGTACGAACTGAATTCTTATATATTATTCTTATACACTGCCGGTCACAGTAGCCGAGCGGTCTAAGGCATGTACTGTCTTCGCTCGCTCGGAAGCCGGGACCGTGGGTTCGAATCCCACTCAGGGCATGGATGATTGTGTGCGTTTTTCTGTTTGTCTATAGGTAGAGGCCTTGCGACGAGCTGATCACCCGCACAAGGAGCCCTACCGTATGTGTAAGAAAACCGAAGTGAACGGAGTTCATGGAGGTAGGCCTAGGCCCACAGGGGCTGTAGTGCCAAGGGGAAAAAAACAAAAACAATTAGTGCAATATACCTTAGTCAGATATCTTTAAAGCTGATAATTATGTTTGTGTACTGTGAAACAGAGAACTGAAATGTCTCTGACTCACAAGACATAACTTCGGTATTGTAACTTACCTCTAATTGAAGCGAGCTAATGGAAAATTCGCTTTTATTCTCTTTGTCAACTTTTGACTATGAAAAATTTAATATGTAGTCTAACTATCTGGTTAATCATTTCTCTCATATTTGCTGACGGGTTTATGAAGGCGATCTTCCCCCCCCCCCGGAGAGGTAGCAGAACTCTGTCACGTTTGTTTGGAGATTACAAAATATATTTAGCAGAAGTTGGCTAGAACCAACGTCGTGTTTAAAGTGTTAGAGCTCTGTGGTTCGTATCCTGAAGGTTAAGCGTTTCATTCTTGACCCAGAAGCAAGCAACCATTCTTCAGCCTTTCTGGATAAATGCTATAGTATAGCGCAGTAGACATGATCACTGGATCCCAGCCCCCATTCACAGGCATTTTGCCGCTTAGTTGCAAGTGTGGTCTGTATTCTTCCCTCAAAGTAAGAAACAATTGGTGTTTTCGAAATTATGGGGATGACAGTTTGTGAGCTGAACAATAAATGTCTCTAGGCCTTACTCTTCAAACGTCATCATGCATTTCATTTGTATCTCTTCCTGTTGTTCCAGGATATTTAAACTATTGTTAACATTTTTAAGTGACTGTGTTTGAAAGCAGGGTGCTGATGAGAACATTGCGAATTAAGGCAGAGGGAGTATTATGAGAATTAAGGAAAATATTACAACTAGGAGCTTCATAACTTTTACTCCTACCGGAATAGCTCAGTCGGTATATTTATAGGTTAAGGCCTTCGAAGCCGGAGTTCGAATCCCGGCAGGAGTAGGTGATTTTTCTTTACTTCACAGTGTCCAGACTGGAGCTCTTTCCTATTCAGCCTCCTATACGATCGGTATCTGGATTAAAGCGGCCGGGGCGTGAAACCGAGGTAAAGAATAGAGTTACATTCTCCTATACGTCTTCATGGTATGGTGTTTAATTAATTAAACACAATGATCAATTTTATTTTATTTTAATTATCAAAAATTATTATGCTGATCAAATTAATGTGAAAAAAACTAGAACGTGCGAATTTATTTTCAGCTCTTTACCGTCCACCATGCAACAACATCAAGATTTTAAAATTCAGTCCTCTTAAAATTCGTCACTGCACTACATGTTTCGGCCTACTCGTCCATTTTCAGATGCGCTGAAATTCGAGTGAAATGCTGTGCCTCCAGCGATACTGCTATCGGTGGTTCCGTACTTACACTGTTTCTAAATGAAACCAGTGTGGTTCGTCCTTCTGTTGTCTCTCTTGCTATGCCTGTTGCCTGTCTAGTGCGCAGTGTACTGTTGAACGTGCAAGGTTGTCATTGCATACGTAATTTTAGGTCACTTCTGCTTGTAGATGGGAGGATGTACGATAGATGTTAAAGAAATAGGCTGTGAGGGTGTAGACTGGAATTATCTGGCTCATGATATGATCCAATGGCTGTGTCTTGTGAAGACGATTTCGTGAAAGACGCGGAATTTCTCCATCTGAACTATCAGGTTCTCAAAAACAATTTTACAGCATGGAGTTTGTCAATTAGATAATTTCTACTAAAGCTGTGTTCAACTTACTCGGAACACATGACCAGTTCAGTCCCCAATATGGCACAACAATCTCGAATTCGTGTTTGCTAGATGGACGAAACATGTGTTGCCACAGCTTCAGTTAAGCACCTGCAAAAGGTTCGGTTAGAAAATAAGAAGAAATACAGTATGTTACTGCTATTGTTCACATACAAAGGCGGAAGCCATGCTGAAGGATCGTGTTCTCAAAGTACGTATGCAGAAACCG
Source organism: Cryptotermes secundus (assembly GCF_002891405.2). NCBI lineage: Eukaryota > Metazoa > Arthropoda > Insecta > Blattodea > Kalotermitidae > Cryptotermes > Cryptotermes secundus. The sequence continues at coordinate 27,306 of NW_019732005.1, read as the reverse complement.
GTTTAGTGATAAGAGGACGCCGTAACATTTATCACGAATCGTGACCCGAGTGAAGCTCGAATGACTGGTTATGACTCTGAATGCGCATTGTTTTCTCTCGGTCTACTCTCTTCCACACAAACCCCACGCACCCACGAAATTTGTTTTGTATTGGTCAATATAGACACCGGGGTGATGGGCAGCTGAAAGAAGCTCGTGATTATGGTGTACATCTATTGAAAAGAAGAAGATGCGAATTGCAATGACTATATTATGAATAGCTCTCCATTTTATGTTCTTTAACTTTCAAGCCGAGACTCTTCCCGAATGACTGGTGGCCCCCTACCCCCTACAAAAGATAAACCTAACCATGAACCAGTTCTTTTTCTACAAAGAGTCGTCATTACTCCTACCTTAACCCTTCACTTACCAATCACCATCTAAACGCAGCAGGAACATCGAGAAACCCTGGGAACTCAATAGAGATTAAGTTTATAGAACTGAAATCACCACGTGACAACAACAGGGATTAAGAAATTATTACGAAAATTTTGCAGTTCTCGTAGATGTGTGATAAAACCTTTCGATAGAACCATAGAAACGACTGTTAATTTCATAGAGACGCTTTGGTTCCCACAAGCCTATCCATTGCTGCGGAAACGTACCTAGAGAGCCGTTCTCTAGCAATGAACTATTCCGGCTTTCAGTTGTCATGTCACAATATACTAATGGAACAATTGCGGATCATAATTAGTGACGTAGATTATTACGTTATAATTGGGAAGTTATTATAATCTGTTTTCTACATATTTTCGATATTATTATATCAAGGGGAAATTCAGACATACGTGTATATACTTTCCTCAGGGACTTTTCTTCCGTAAGGTTGCCTACACATGGTATGACGTACCTTAGTTCGTAGAGTAGATGGATTTTAATTTATATTTCCAGATACTGTCTATACAGATGGAAGTTTTCGAAGGAAGCCAGGTGTCATAGCTTTCTTTTTCAGAACTTGTATAAGAAAACTGTGACAAAGAAATGTGACTTCTGAATTTTTTGTGTTTATTTTGCCTATTTTTATACTCATTCTTATACGCTCAACACGACCTGTGGGAACTCCGATGCGAATTGTATAGTATTACGAAAACATCTCCCTCAGTACAATAGAAACATGTCCATTCTTTGGAGTAATAATTGATGCTAATCAAGTAGCTAACCTCCGTGGCTGAGGTAGTCATGAGGTAAGTCTGCATGCAAGGTCTGCCCACTCATCCATTCCGACCTCCAGCCACACACGTCAGGGCAAAGTTGTTTCTCAGCTTAATCACATGAACGGCTTGAGGCAGCAAGTATATTATACACGTAGATATACAGAAGCCGCAGCCTAGCACACCGACATTCTACCAGCAAAAGAAGTTGCAACTCCAAGAGTGATACCGCAAAATTAAGTAGGGACTGTACTGATCCCTTGAACGATTCCATCTTCATATTCCTGGAACTGTTATGCTTCTCCAGTCAGTCTGGTAATTGTGATCACACGAATATTGGTGAAAGTGAGAGCCGTCGCTATTCTCAGCAGGCAAAGCGAATACAGAGACAGAATGGGAGAAGTCTTGAGTGCCGGCATCCAAAATGTACCTGGGATTTCTGTCTACGGCCTCAGTACAGATATCCGAGATGGTCTTTTTGCTATAGCTTCTGTACCTGGTGGATACAAATTAAACTCGTACGAGTATGTCATGTTTTTCTTTGAATGAAAATATGGAAGTTCAGAAGTGAGGCCAACGTAATCTTGAACTGCTAGTCGTAATAATTATAAGCGGATTACATGAAGGAATGAATGAATGTATGAGGGGTAGGCCTTCTTGGCCCTTGCACCGCGACCTACAGTGGTCTATCGTGCTAGCGGACTACATAAGTCAGTAACTAACTAAATGGAGCATAGTCCATCACAATATAATAGTTGCTCACCTCGTAAAAAAAGTCGCAGCATTGTACCGTGTTCACAGGAATGTACATTCTAGATCTAGGCTATATATATACATAGTGGAGAGTATGGTTCGCACATCGGTCACTTTGTCCCAAGCGGAGAGTCCCCACTGTCCACTGAATATAAAACTGAGAGAGTTCCATAGCTTGTTCGGAGACAATGCCACTCAGGGAACACCATGTACCTATCAGAATCTATGTCGCCCTTGCAGCCCATGTCCCATAACTTTACTGATGCCATAAGCGGCCTCCGTAGTCTAGAGGTAACGTTCCCACCTCATGACTCAAGGTACGCGGGTTCAAATACCCGGCGGAGGTCGTCGAATTTTTAAGGGCAGAAAAATTCAGGGAACAAGTCCTCCGGGAGGGACTTTAAGCCGTGTGTCCCGTGTGTCCCGTGTCGTAGCTTTACGGCACGTAAAAGAACCTCATACCTCCAAAGGAGGTCACTGAGCAAAATTGCGGACGTTTGCCGCCCAACAGCAGTCACTAATACCTCCGGTAGATGGGGGAAGCATTATAGATACCTCTCAGCTAGTAGAGCCGGTCTCGCTGGCTGGGCGGGACTGATGGTAAGCACCAATACCGGTAGGATATAGAGGCTGGTAGAAATCATAGAGGGAAGCACAATCACCACTACAGGTCTAAGTGCATGGGGAAACCCACCCTCTCCAATAACTAACTAACTACTGATGCCATATATACATGTTTCATTCGTGGCTGTGCATATGAAATATCACAGAGTAATTTCTTTGCCAACATGATGTAGATGAGGCACAGTTTTATTTTGTGGAAGATAGAATTTTGTTTGGGATATCTTTTATGCAGTTTAAAAAAATACGGCATTATTTTACTGGGAAGGGGACAAATAAATATCTGAGTTGTATAGGAATTTTTTCCCAGTTTAGTTTAATATTTTGCAACTTGCTTTCAAATCTTTGTTTTCAGAAGGTTCTGACATTCTTCTGTCTAAAAGGACAAACAAACAAACAAACAAACAAACAAGCAAACAAACAAACAAACACTAAGCAGGCTTATTAGTTGTACTTATTAGATAACCAAGTACACAGTATAAGACATTTCACTCTTTCATGAACTATTACTTATGTTTTTTATGCATTAGTTTTCTTGCGGTCTCTTGCCACAACGTCTTGTGATCAAAATATGTTAAATTGGGCACAAATATTCTTCTCAGCACTTTTCTGAAGCGCACCCAATCTCTGTCCTTTCACTAGAGTGTGGGGCTCAGCAGATCCAAAGACTGAAAAGTGTTTCCACTGTTGCATAACTTGGCAACCAACCGTTTTTTAAAGAGTCTGTCTTCGTGGTAACTCATTCCACATCCCATTGCCCAACAACGGCTTGACATGTCACAATATTCATAGGTACAAATGCAAAATTAACTTATGTGATTAAAAAATGTTGTACATAGCATTGTTTTTTTTGCATGCATCACAATCTATATTTAAAGTGTATTGAAATTGATTATGGGGCTCAAGGTTCAGATGCCCACTTTTCCCACAGCTCCTATGCTGCACATGTGTTATCTACAAGAGGCTGACAGATGATGAGGCCTTCCGCACCTTCTATCTTCTCAAGAAATTGTCCCGAGAGTGGCCTTTACTCAACAATGTGACGTGGGAACAAAATGGAGACTTCTTTACAGATGTTGTACTTGGAAGTTACATCATCATAACACTGGGTCTTCTGGTTGGTTACCTCTGTGGAGAGCTCAGAAATGGCAGAAAGATGGTGAGTCAATGAGCCCCATAAATTAGTTATATGCATTCCAAGTGCTGATCCACGGCCCAGTATTTTTCAGAGTTTATATGGTTTTCCCTAGATGAAGACTGGAAGTCCACATTTTAGTAGAACACAGCTCCATCCTGCTAATGTAAGATGGTTATCCTAATGTGTTACATAATTTCTTTATGCATTACAGCAGTCGGGACCGAGGAACCATTCTAGCCAGATGAGTCAGTGGACAGACCATTCTGACTTACCACAACAAAATATTTAAGGATGCACAAATTTTACAAGTGTATACAGAGACTTCAGTGTAAATTTCTCTTTGCCACCATATGCAGACCTTTTCTAGGGTCAGTCAATCTCCTCTTCAGTGGGCAATGGGACTCTTTCTCCCAGGATGAAACAAATGTAGTTGAGGATGATGATTCATCTCCTCCATCAAGAGCCGAGTTTAATGATGTGGGAGCTTTATTTTCTATACCTTGTATTTTCTTAGCATGACACTCATTCAAAGAGACATTGTTTTCTTAATTCAAGCACATTTGAAGATAAATTTCTTGAAAATGACCATCTTCACATACCTCAGTACTTAATTTTCAGCTCAACAGCATATAAGTTTTGGCTTATTATTCATCTTCAGGACTTATTAGACTGTAGTCCGTTAACCACTGCAGTGGTTGATAAGGCAAAACATGTCTGCTAGTGAATATATATAGAAATTGTTTTGATAGGTACATATGATGAATTGCAAGAAACTATCTTGATGGTACACAATATGGATATGCATTCAGCCAAGCACGAATAGCTACATAAATTTGTCCAGTGTTGAAATAACACTACCATGAATGTGTCATGTCATGCATCTACATGTCTTTTTATCTCATACCACAGTCTACTGTTAATGTATTGGTCCCTTCATAATTACCATGGAGACCAAATACATGATAGCTGTCTCAGAAAAGACAGTCTGTAGATTGGATGCATCAGGTCAAATTTCCAGTAGAAGCATTTGGCAATGCTTGCCTTCAAGAATATATGTCTCATAGCTAAAGGATATTATCAACTCATATTCTTGGTAAAGGTGACAGGAGCATAAAGCTGACCTCTGAAAACTATCTAACACTGTAGTTAAGAATGTAGCCTGGTACATTTTACCCGTGCTTTGAAGGAACATAAGAAAACTTCTACGAGACTGCAGGACGTAACATCTAAGAAGACAGTACCCTTCATAGTCACTGCTATGAGAACTTCAAAATTTTGTAAAGCTATCAATCAATTATCTCTGGTTCACAGGAAAAATTCTTCCTTTGGATGGGAGCTCTGCTGTTTATTATTGTTGGCAGCCTGGTATATGCATCATTGGATTCAGTGCCCCCAGACCTGGTGGACAATGCAGCTGTTCTAGGGACACTGGCACTCATCACAGGGCTGTTGTTTCTCCTGGACATTGGTCTGAGCAGACCTAAACCTCCTCAAACTAAACAGCTTTACAAGGCAACTCAGACAGATACTGCCTCCAATTCTGTTGATCTACTAGATAAAGTGCATCGAGATCCAAATGGAGATAGGGTTATTGGAGAACTCAGGTCATCGCTCAAAACCCGGAGGAGAACAGACGATGATCTCAGGTATGATCACAATTGTAACAGTGGTGCTCTTTTCGCTGTCTAGGCTATACACTTAACTTCTGAGTGTAAGCTAGGGTACAGTAAGAGATATTTTGAAACTTCTGAGCAGCCAAAATCTGTACATCTTGCAAAATTTTACCAAGCAATTGATGATTTGGAACACCAACGTGTGAGGACAGTACTTAAAAAAATAGGGTGTCGTGATGTGAATTGGGCTAAAAGTACATGGTCCAGAGATATACACTTGTTGCAGTGGCAACTCTTGTACTCCAAATATACTGGACATAGTTTTGAATTAAAAACAACAAATGCAATACCTCAACAGTCAGTTACAATTTGAAAACCATCACGATTTAACTTATGCCATGGCACATATTAAGGAACTGTTGTAAGAAATAATTAGTATGTATTACATGACAGGAAACTCAAATAATACCAGCTTTAAATGCATCTCCATTCATCAGGTACCCTTCTGGTAGAGATTCAACACCAGACTTAATGCTCCAAGGAAATGGAAGAAGCATGGGAACTAGAGCAATACATGATGAGCAGATGACACCAGAAGGTTATCGACGCAATGGGAATTTCCTACCACATCAAAGTGTGGATCGTGGTAGGCAGTCACGTGATGGATCTGTAAGACAGGAACTACAATTTCCTTCAGACTTAGAGTTACATCATGACAGAGTTCCTAGAGACCAACCTGAAAGCCATATTCCAGTTAGCCATTTTTCTTCAGGCAAGTATCTCAATCAACACAATATTCCAACTAGAGACCAAAGACCATCTGACAGTCGTCGTCACCTAGGTCACCGCACATCTGAACAAGAAAATAGCAACTCCTCTTCAGGTGAACAAAGATACCTGGAACAAGGTGAAATCAGTCAAAGGCCTGAAAGTGTTACACCCGAACAGAAACACAGATCAAGGCCCAGAGAAATTTACAATGAAAGTGACAGTGATGTTGATGAAATTATGCATATTCCAACTGTCTCCTTTCTCTTGACAGAACGTGGTGAACCTGTTGAAGTGAGGCCAGGAAGTGCAGAGAACAGTCACAGAATTAAGCAACAACGAACAGGGAAAGGAAGTACTAAAAACACAAAACCTCTATCCTTGATGTCAGCAGCGTCCACTTCAGAGGATGCTATAAGCATGCGAAGGAAAAGAACTCTCATGGCAGCAGAGGATGAACCAAAACAGAAACACTTAGGACGTGAAGAAATACAAAGTCCAGAAACTCTTCCTGATGAAAGACAAAAAGAAAAGTATTTGTTTGGAGGTAAAGCAGCTGGAAAAGCCAGAGTATCAAGCAGCCGTAGTTTGGATATAGAAGCTGGAAGATCTGGCAGATTTGAAGGTACTTCACAGTCACCTTCACCTGATGTGGGACACTGGCGTTATGACAGTCGTGATGCAAATCTTGTCCGTCCAGAAAGAGAAATACCGTCATCACCTTCAGACCCTGGTTTTGTAAGACACACTGCTCACAACTGGCCAGACTCATCACCAAGAACTCCATCACAGTCACCTATAGATTCTGTGACACCTGGAGGGTCCAGAATACAGAACTGGCCTGACTCGCATTCTAGAACTCCTTCTCAGTCCCCACAAAACTGGTCTGAATCTGGAGCATCACTTCACCAAGGACCTGATTCACGCTCCAGGACACCATCTCAGTCAGCACAAGACATGTCAGAATCTACTTCTCCCTCAAATCACCATGTTCGTTGGTTAGAATCCCGTCAATCATCTGATGAAGGCGATTATGCAGATGCTTCACCACCACCTCCACCATCCAGACCACCTGTACTGCATCACCAACAAGCATCAAGTTCTGGACAGTCACAGAGCAAAAAACAGCGACAAGTTGAGGAAGAGGATGATGATGTCGATGAAGATATGCCAGCAGGAGGTTCACTGACTACACAGCTGCTTCAGAAATGGCTTAAACAACGAAAATCAAAAGTTGGAAAATCAAAATCAAATCCTTGAAGGAAGAGGTCGTTACACAACAAAGATATTGGAGATACAATTTCTAAGACTTTATAAAAGAAAGCAAAGTTGCAAAGAGGAACAAATAAGAATTAGAAGTTCTTAAGGCCTTTTGTGTTCAAGAAATGCTACGTGAACAAGTTTGCAGCATTTCTGCTTTTCAAAGTTAATCTATATCCTTTGTTTTAATATAGATAACAGGGAAATAGAGTTTGTACTGAGGTTGTGTGTGTGTGTGAGAGAGAGAGAGAGAGAGAAGGGGGGGAGGGGATTTTATGAAGCCATCAGTAGTTAGACTACATAGTGTCAAATGGTAGGGTGACAGGCGAAATAGGGAAAGGAAGCAGTCATAGTCTAATCAAGGTATTTTCTCAGCATTTCCTGGGTGGATAATGGAAAACTGACAGACTTCATTCTGAATAGAGGTTGTTCCAGCTGAAATCGAACCAAGCACTTCCAAAATACAATTCTAGAGTTTTACCATAATTCCAGCCAGCTCAATGAGATTGTGTAGCATTAACTTTTGAGTAGGATCACCCATATGTGGCAGGACTTTCGCAATCTGTGAATACACTAACTATAGCAGTCCTACAGCACCTACACATCAACCAGTTCCAGGGTGTTGAACATGGTGACACCCATGAGGATTTGATATGTATTTCATAATGATCTGGAAAATTTTGTATAAAAACAGACTTGACTTCAGATGAAATGCAGATGTTTCAATAAATTGAATATGGCATTGAAATATCATTCATCCAGCTTGTCGAGATTGTACAGATTTCTTCATGAGCAATTGATATTTGTTGCAAATTTCCTGTCCAACAATTTACTTTTAAGCAAACAAGTCAAATCAAAATATATACCTAATGAGAAGAGATCCTCTAGTACATCTTACTATGACATGCCAGATCAGGTGTTCCCTCATCTCCAATACTCCAATCTCCAATACAGAGTGATCTGAATTTTGATTTGACATCTGTATCCAGGATATAGCTGGTCACAGTAGCCGAGCGGTGTAAGACATTCACTGTCTTCGCTCGCTCGGAAGCTGGGATCGTGGGTTCGAATCCCACTCAGGGCATGGATGTTTGTGTGCGTTTTTCTGTTTGGGCATGTGTGCGTTTTTCTGTTTGGGTACAAGTAGAGGGCTTGCAACAAGCTGATCACCTGCCCAGTGAGTCCTACCGAATGTGTAAGATCTAGAAAAATGAAGTGAACGGAGAAGTTCAAGGAGGTAGGCCTAGGCCCACTGGAGCTGTAGTGCCAAGGAAAAAAAATCCAGGATATAGTCTGGATGATTCTATTTGAAAAACTGTAGGACTGAGCATTACATGCAAGTAATTATCTACAGATAATACTATCAAATGTTCCTGACACATTATCACACAAAGCTTTTATACTTTTTTCCCCCTGTATTAAGAACACTGTATCACTTGTTAAAATTATGTGTCCTTAATGACATATATATATTTCAAAATTTTTTGAATATAATACCTCACTCAAAGACATTCAAGATAAGCTAAATCTGATTCCACTGAATGCCATTTGTCCCGTTTTCTGGTTTCTGAATTATGGGTACCCTACGTTTGAACTGTATGATCCATGGCATTCAGATGTGTTTTTCTCTAACTTGGATTATCTTGACCGCATTTAAATTCAAAGAATATCAAACACAAAAATGCAGCAAATTATTTTCTGAACAAGCAATACCATTTGAAAAACTGAACAACTTTGGAATAACTTGTGCTGTTGTTTTATTTTTCAAATTGTGCTAAGAATTTTCCAAAAATTAAATATATTTTATATAGTATTAAAGAGGAAAAGGTCTGAATATATAATAACACATTTCACAACAGCGACCACAACCACCAGCAATGATGCTAAATGCTCTGGAAACAAGATTGTAAAAATATACAGTGTATATTTGATTGAGTGTTCTGTAAATTTTATTATAAATGAAATAACTAATACTACGGTGAATATTTCCAATAATAAACAAATATTAAATTAATATGAAATTATTAACTTTTAGGATACTTGAACAAACTGATGAGAATTCAAAACCATACATAGGCCTACTGACTGAATGACTAACCAGTATTAAGGCTTTAATGTTTACTGTTATTACACTCCCTAACAAAAATTAAATAGATTCCTATATAAACTGTATAATATATTCTCCAAAGTTATACTGTAATAATATTTAAATATATATATATATATAATATAAAATAATTTATTTAAAGAATAAAACAATCTGATTTTACAGCAGTCTAAAATCAATAAAGAATTCTTTCTGTTTTTTTCTTTACTGGAATTGTCTTCTAAAGGACATTGTTGAATGCTGAATATGAAAAATAAAAAATTTAGTCATAACATCCCTTGTTCAATTGCCCCCAAAATTGTAAGGCTTACAGAGGAAATGCATTGGACATAAAATATGTGTTTCATTTTTCTCCACAGCTTTTGTTTGAAACACTTTTCTCTCCAAAAGATATTTAGTTAGGGACATGCAGAAACACATGTAGCCTTGTTAAACATGCCTGACCTGAAATAAATTTGAAATAGTTGAACAGTAAAATTCTCAGGTTTTATGAAAATCTGACAGCAGTTCTCAAGTTGGTGCATGCTTATGGTCAGGCTGACTGGCAAAATTTAATAGGATTTTGAACATACCTAGAATGCGATGGAAAGGCCGTTTTGGTATCATGGTTATTAGGTCATCTGGTGGGAAAACTTCTCATGATTGCTTACAACTATTCTTCTGTTTGTTGTCTGACATTATGATGTACAGTATGTGAAGCCAATAATTCTGTTTGCGGTTATTTTCTACTTCTCTGCCTCTCTCTGGTAAGAGTACAGAAAGTAACAAAGGCACAAATTAATGCAGCTTACAATAACTATGACCTTTATGTTCTCAAGCATGTATATGTCATCATTACATTCATCCTTGAAAAAAATTAGTTGCAAAGAACACCTAACTATGGTCTTAAAAAAGGCTGACTTTTAAAAATCTTTCCCAATGTCACAACCATTTGTATGCTGTTATGAGTAGGAGTTTTAAAATTTGTGTTGTTTTTCTACCTGACAGAGATTTTAACAGAGGAAGTTACATACAGTTTTCCTTATCTTTTGTTCCCTCTTCACCTCCCAGAAGGTTCACAGAGTGGTCATGCTCCTCTATTGGCACACAAAATATGGACAAGTGAAACAATTTTCACAAAATTTTCGATCATTCTACAGCCATGTTTCTGCCCCTCTGTCAACAATGTCACAGAACTCTTCGAGGACAAACAGACATTGAATATTTATTTTGAACTCTTATGATTGCAGATATTTACAGAATATTTAAGTTTTATAGGGATTGTTTTTACTATGAATGAGAAATGACAACATAAAAGTCAAATAAATGATATTGTAACATGTTGCGGGACTGAGAACCCCCCTCCCCCCTCCTCTCCACGGTAACGTAGCGCTCCCCGCCACTCCCCTCCGCGGTGACGTCACGCGGTGACGTAACGCGCAACGCTAACGTAACCGTAATCAACGTCCTACTGTGACGTGGCACTCATTACGCCACAGGCAAGCACTGCAGCTATATAAGTGGATGCACAGTGCGTATCGATCAGTTCGAGTTCGAGTTCTAGTGGGGCTACCGCAGAGTTGTACTGAGTTGTACTGTTGTTGTACTGTAACAGTCGCCGAGTCAAGACGTAAAGTCAGCCAGTCAGTTGTATTCTGGCATTGGGAGTGTACTAATTGTGATACTGCAGGTAGCAGTAATCGTCAGATTGTAATTTGGGTGATTGTATGAGCGAATGTGAAATAAAACTCGCTACAACAAATACAACGAGAAGTTATTTGTCGCGATATAAGCCCGATACGCGACAACTGGTGTCAGAAGTGGGATTCGAACCCACGCCCACTTCCGACGCGGGGAAGTCGCGGACCCCAGAACAAACTGGCCGCCGTCAGCAGGAAGGT
>NW_019732005.1:14345-15454 GCF_002891405.2 Cryptotermes secundus | reverse complement strand
ACATGTTGCGGGACTGAGAACCCCCCTCCCCCCTCCTCTCCACGGTAACGTAGCGCTCCCCGCCACTCCCCTCCGCGGTGACGTCACGCGGTGACGTAACGCGCAACGCTAACGTAACCGTAATCAACGTCCTACTGTGACGTGGCACTCATTACGCCACAGGCAAGCACTGCAGCTATATAAGTGGATGCACAGTGCGTATCGATCAGTTCGAGTTCGAGTTCTAGTGGGGCTACCGCAGAGTTGTACTGAGTTGTACTGTTGTTGTACTGTAACAGTCGCCGAGTCAAGACGTAAAGTCAGCCAGTCAGTTGTATTCTGGCATTGGGAGTGTACTAATTGTGATACTGCAGGTAGCAGTAATCGTCAGATTGTAATTTGGGTGATTGTATGAGCGAATGTGAAATAAAACTCGCTACATCAAATACAACGAGAAGTTATTTGTCGCGATATAAGCCCGATACGCGACAATATATTTATATTTGTTACCATCTACTGTGTGATAATGTTAAGATTTAAAATTAAATCCTTTTAAATTTTGTCACTGCGCTACATGTTTTGGCCTATTCAGCCATCATCAGGTGCGCTGAAATTTAGGGGTAACTGCTGTGCCTTCTGCACAACTGCAATCAGTGTTTTCATATTTATGTTTCTAAATTAAATCAATGTAGTTTCTCCTTCTCTGCCACATGTATTTTCTTTTTGATATGCTTGTTGTCTATCAAGTGTGCAATGTGGATGTTATCATTCAAACAAAACCAAAAATAAATTCTAATACCAACTGCAACAGGATGCTAAAATACAACATTTGGGATTCTTGAGATGGTACTTTGCAGGTTAGGTAGGCATATGATATGTTTGTGTGTGTGTGTGCGCGTGCATGTGTGCACGCACAATTTGTATGAAACATCTGTGTGGGTGATTGTGACGATTATATGAACAGTCATGTGCAATTATGTTCCAAATGAGTGATTTCATGCAAAGTTGATAGGTGATTAACAATCATGCCATATATCTTCTCTCATGTTGGAATGCTGAACCACCAGCAGGAAACAACAAGAAAACATCATCTTATTAGTTTAGGTCCAAATAGTTTTTAAAGCATATAT
>NW_019732005.1:0-14231 GCF_002891405.2 Cryptotermes secundus | reverse complement strand
TTTATTGTTTATTGTTATTAAATAACTCCACAAATCCTGTACAGGGGCTTTAGCACCCATAGGATATAGCTAGTCAAACTTATACAATCTCATACAAAACATAAAAAGATACATGGTGTAACATTAAATCAAGCCATATCATAACAACATATAGATTCATACACTGTTAGAAATACAACCTTTTACTTCTTACTACTCCAAGTTCATTCGTCACAATCATTAAACATTAATCATAAAACAATATCACATAATACTAAGTAATAAACATAATTAAAATTAAAAAATATAACATACAGTCAATCCCATTTACATCCAATCAGTATTTACAACAGATTATACATGTAGAATTGTGGTTAAAGAAATAGAAATTCTGACCTGTGGGTTCTTTCACCAGTGTCATTTGAGCAAAACAAGAGCAGCAATTAAGCTGCCACCTGTCCAACCATTCTTATCTGTTTCATTCAGTAGCCTTATCAACACAATATTTTGAAGAGTAAGAAAACCAGGAGTTCCCCCTCTCCACAGCAGAATCTACTAATCCACCATCTGTTCACAGCAATTTTGAAGCTATCAAGCAAGTTCTGCGGAGGCTAAAGAAAATCAATGTCCTGTGTTTTATCTCAGCTACAGAAACTTTCTTGCTCTCAAGTATGCCAATCTCATTTTCTTGGAGACGATTTCTATTGTAAATTGTCCATATGTTTTATTATTTTTTTCTTTTTCATGAAACACTATTTACTTATGATGTATTCCAGTTATTTCAGTACTGCAGATATGATGAGATATCAAACCATACATTGTATTTGCATCATGAAACACTACAGAAATTACATTCCAAGTTATGAAAAGAAAGGAACTGAATTAAAGATAAGTATGTATAATTACAGTAAGTCTTCACTTAATGTCCCAGTTAAAGTTGTTTCATCATTACACTGATAATGCTTTCATACTACGGCTTCAAACAACATTGCATTAACTCACTATTATGTCATTGTTCAGATATTATTAGTATTATGTAATTACTGAATGAGAATCCTGAAGAAGGCTGTGGTGATGAAGATGATGATGAAGCCCCCAGAACTTTGACATTAAAGCATGAATTCAGTCACACATAATACTGTGGGTTACAGAATATAAACCTCGGACACAACACAGCCTCTCCTTTTAAAACACTGAACTAAAAAGTAACACGTTGTAGCAATTACATGAATGTATCTATCTGATGATGATCATGGGTTCAAATTCCATTCAGGGCATGGATGTTTAGTTTTTGTGTGTGTGTGTGTTTTTCTGTGTTCATCTACATGTAGAGGCCTTGTGACAAGCTGAGCACCTCCCTAATGAGTCATACCTAATGACTAAAATCTAGTAAACTGAAGTGAAATGGAGAGTTTCTTGAAGGTAGGCAAAGGCCCAAATTGGGGCTGTAACGCCAAAGAAAAAATCTATCTGATGATAACCATATAAGATCAAAAAAGTTACAGAAGTGAGATTTCTAAATGGGTGACAACATAGAAACCAACAGTCTATGAGCGTGACAAGAAGTTGCCCCTTCAGGTCTGATCATGCAAATTAAATCATGTAGAAGAAGGACTGAATGTTATTGTAGTTTATAATTGCATGTATTTATAGATAAGAATATAGAAGTATTTAAAATCACATTCCTATTTTCTATAATGTAATACATATTATGAGGGTGATGAATCGCTGAAGAATGTAATATACTTATTTCTTGCATTTTTTACGATAAAAATTCATCTGCTTAAAATCATTTCACATAACATCACAGTTTACAATAACACAGCCAAGACATTAAATGAGGACTTACTGTACCTTGATTTTAACTTTGGTTTGGTAAGAGAGGTAATAAAATTACATTAATAGAACTGAAGTTTTTAACGTGGTTATTGGAGGTGGAAACTCAATTCTGTTTCTTACTATCTGTGTGTAGTACAAGAGAAGGAACTGTCTGCAGTTCCATCAGCTCATATCTTGTTCTAACATAGAAGTACCTTATATGAATCATTAAGCTCTGGAAAATTTTTCGTGTTCAATCTTGGAAGATGGTTATTACACAAAGAGAAGGAAACATTTCATATAAATCATATGTCCTAACTGTGGGAAATGTCAGGTTTCACTTTTATCTTTTTCCCCCCCCCTTTTGTCAACATTCCGCTATCTGTTGAACAGTTAAACTCTACTTTCTAGTTAAGTGGTTTGCTGAGACATGCAGGTCATTCAAACTGTCTTGCATAGATAATACAAACAACAAGGCACAGTAAAGGTGGCAAAGAACACAAATGTGAGGAAATTATTTTTTAAAGAGACAGAACAAAGCAACTGTGAGCAACTGGTTTAAATAAAAAATTATCTGAAAAAATATTTCTTGGGTGTATTTTCAAAGTAACATGCATTAAAACGGTAGGAATAGGAACTGTAGATTCATAGACACATTATTTACAAAGCGTAAACACTTTATATTAATGACGATTCATATTATTAAAAAACCAAGAGCTGAATGGAACAAGGTGACAAATTTTATTCAGACTCCCCATATCAGATTTTAGTTCTAGAGTTCTACATATGGATGGATGTGCCATCAGACACATAAGTATAAGATGAAACTAACAGGTGATTTTGTACAATTCTTCATCGCAAATGAGACAAAAATCCTTACACATTTTGGATGAAATAAGCGAAAAGTTAAATAATTATTTAACTTTTCGCTTATTTCATCCAAAATGTGTAAGGAAACTATTATAATAGTTTCCAGATTGTTTTCCAATATGTGGTGATTTATATTTCAAAAATTTATTTTATCTTCTTCTAATCTCACTGATGAACAAATTAATAATTCTGAATATTCATAAGCACTGATATTATATTTTTGGACATTATCAATCATCTTGTATATATCTAAAAACCGTCCTGTTTATTTTTCAAAACACAACGTTTTGGAGACTGGATTGTGTCTCCATTTTCAGGTAAAACCTACTCAATTGGACCCAATCCATAGAGCTAATCCCCTATCTCTGGAGATATGCCCAAAAACATAATATTTGTACTAATGTACCATCATCACAAATTTTTAGATCTTACTGATATTAACAACACATTGACTGATTTGGTTCACATATGATGCAGGAGTTTTCAAAACTCAAGAGAATTAATATATTACATTATCATTCCCTCAATTTTGGCTGCTCTTAAAATCACATATAGAACTTTGCTTGTATGTCAGGTGCGATCCACATGAAGATGATGGTGTTAATGAGTTTAAACGCAGCTCAGTAAGCAAATAATTTAAACACAAATTTTAAGAAAACTTATAATTGAAAAAGATCTGAATTGGGGTAACAGTGTTTCCCCCACTACCAATGACACAGTTATACCACTATAGTTTAGTCACAAGATCATGGTAAAGAGAGTTTTGCCTAAGGTGAAACATGAATGAAGCTTATCAGTTGATAATGGTAAAGTATTATTACTACATAAAACTCCAGAATCACTGCTTAGATGAAGGTTTAAGAAACCTGTGAATTAATTTTACATTAGACAGATAATTATACCTTTTTCCTTTACAAATACATGTGTATGCATTGCCCCCCAAAAAACACACACACACACATGCTCTCTCTCTCTCTCTCTCTTCCATGGATTCAGACTCAGCCAGAAATGACAGCAGGATGCGGAATAAACCATGAACACATGAAACATATACAAGTATATATAGTACTACCAAAGCTTCCACATAAAAATTAAAAATGAAAAATAGAAGACACAGAAAGGTTTACATAAAGTATTCAAATGCTTCCAGCAGATCCATGCATGTACATCAATACTGTCTCTTTATGCTAATTGTGCAAGCCTTCAAGAAGATTGTAAGTCATTTTTGTACAACAGGAAAGGTACCAGAATGTTAGTATTATTTACATACTCCTTGGCAGTACAGTCCCATAAAAACCTTGGTCTCCTTCATAGCACATGCTCATTCTTCTGTATTATATTCCTTTGGCATCAATCAATCTTATTTTTCCTACTCAGAAAAATAATTTGTTATGCCTTCCAGGCATCTCAATCTCTGTTTTCCCACTTTTCTTCTACTTTCCGGCATACTTTAAAGTGTATCAGAGGCTGAAGACAGTTCTCCATCTAGCCAGCGGAGAGTTCCAAGTCAGTTCCGAGCAGTTCCGAGCGTTCCGAGCAAGCCTACGAGCCACATGCTCCCCTATGAGTCAGAGGAGTCAGAGGAGTCAGAGTGTGTTATCAACAGTTCTCAAGGCAGCAGCCTACGAGTCAGAGTGTGTGATCAACAAAGTTCTCAGTTCGCAAGTTACGAGTTACGGACGCGTGTGTGAGAATCAGTGATAGTTTGTGATAACCAAGAATTAATTGGGAGTGTGTAACACAGTGACACTTGTATAGTTCCAGTACTGTGAAACGTGTAGTCTACTGACAATAGCGTAATTTGATTTGCGTATAGGGTTATAAATTGTGAAACCCCGCAATATTGTTATAATTAATTGTAGCCGTTACTTGTAGGTTGTTAAATAAACCAATTAACAATCACGAACGGCGTCTTCAGTAACGAAACACACGTTACAATATTGTTGGAGTGATAGCGAAAACATAAAAAAAAATATAAGTTACAATTGTTCATCTCCAGACTGAGACGCCAATCCAGGATCTCTCAAATATGAACCTGGATTTTTACCCACTGTAGTTTGTAGTTCACTTAAGTAGTGTTTAAAAACTAAATACACATTTTAAACCTTAATGTAATGAAGATGATGATGATGATGATGACTGACAATGCTTTTTTTAATTATTTCAAGAGTATGTTTAATTTTTTACAGGACGTATTCCCATGCCTTACTGCCAGTTCCAGTATGCCTCGTATTCCGTCCTATGGCCGCAATATTGCCAACAATTGTGGGCGCAGCCACCGCTCAGCTCCAACCATAACTTTTCAGGAAAGTCCTGCCGCACTTCCAGGCAATTATGTTTGACGAACTGCTGGGTCATGTCCACTGTTAGGTTTGTAGGGAAACATTTCTGCTTGCGTGAGCAAGGTATTGTAAAGCAATGTCATTATGTCTCTCATACACGTATTTTGAATGTCTCTGACAGAAAGTTAAGTGAATTTTACAGTAACTTTACATAACCAAGATGGAAGTTCTTAGGGCCTATTTAGAGTATCACTTCCAAACTGTATAATCTTATTGGTCATCTTCATGTGCGCATGCACGCACGCACACACACAGAATAATTCCTCTCTCTCTGAGCATCTCAGAGCTAGTTAGAGGTGAGTGGTCAGCTTCATGATCTGGGAGCTTTACCCACATGGGCAGAGCCCCTGGTGCCAACTGAATAGGAGGCTGGCAGGGCTCTAGATATGGTCTGGATGTGTTTAAATGAAATGATTCTCTTTCCACTGGAACTGAATCTTCCCAATCCATAACCAGCTACTCTATTGACTCACATACCTCAGTCCATTTTCATGCTTATTTTAGATCTGTCCAGTAATGATATTTTCAATGGTAAATATTATGCCGCAAGCAGCATTAACAATAATATTCTGTGTTTTTAATCTTTGGAGTTTAATTTTTTGTATTATCAGATGCTTCATAAATTATGTTAAAATAAACCAAATCAGTAGCAGAAGGTGGGGATGGGGTGTTACATGTTTCAATTTGCACTTACCCCGCAATAGAACTGAAATATGTTGAAAATTATTGTTTTTGGAGTAACGCTAGTTCTTATCCTGAACATAATTAATCAACTAATCTTATAAGGTAGAGAATATTTTCTTTGAAGTTGGAACTTTAATTTTAAATAATGACTTTTTTTTATTGCTAGTGGGGTGGGACTAAGTCCCCACTTCTGGCCTATTGTACCAGCCCCAGATGATAGGTGAGGGTGATTGTGGAGCAATTGGTGGAATGAAGATTGGCAGGGGAAACAGAAGTACTTGGAGAAAACCTGCTCCAGCTCCACTTTGTCCACCACAAATCCCACTTGACCAGACCCCGGGATCGAACCCAGTCCAATGAGGTGGGAAGCCAGCGACTAACCACTTGACCTACGGCGTAGCCCAATAGTGACTTAAGTGTTGGCATTTATGGGATCAATGGGTCTCAAAGCTGAAGAAAAACCAAGCTTTTAATCTCCCTTATAAGTGTATCATACCTTCGTCCACCAAACATGATGGTTGACTAATCAGCACCCCCGCTTAATATTTTGGAGTTTCTTAAGTTAAATTGTCAGCTTTTAAACTTGATCTCCTGAGATTTTTCCATTGTTTTTCTCAATTCCCTGCAAATACTATGATTCCACATCAAATTAGGCAACAAGTGGTTCCTTCCACAGCCTTTTCAATATGTTAATCATTCCACCATTCAATACTATATAGTTTGTAGTACTGAAAACATCACAAAATATGTAAATAAATACCTTCTCCTGTTTTGTTTGATTAAAATGATTTCATACCTGATTAGCTTTGCTATTTAAATCAAAACTATATGAAATAATTAATTTAAAATTCTGGAAAAAGTTAAAATGGGCATCATCTCCCTTTACTGTGAATAATATAGTGGTGTGTGCCCTTACATTTTGCATTTCATTGACTATATCTGTGACACAGATCACCTTCAAAATCGATGTATTGTATCTTGTAGATGATCTTCTGTAATATTGTTTTAATATAATCACTTCAGGTAGCTAATTTTATAATACAAAATAGACCCTAAGTACTTTTTTGTAACATTATAAAATTTTCAGAGTGTTATTAAATATTGATGTTGCTAATGCTCAGAGCAATATATCTGAGTGTTGACTATAACGTGATACACAAGAAGATGTAAGTTATATTGTAAATAAAGAACTGTACTGTACTGTGCTCAACTACCATGCCATTGTGATATATGAGAGAAGTGTAATTCAAGTTCCATGCATTATTAACCTGGATGCCAGAATGGTCACCTTCTCTACCCTTAGGGAAAGAGCCCCTGACATCAGCCTATTGGATAGGATGTTGAGTGGACACATGAAGTGGTGAAAAGAAAAATTCATTTAGGAATCAAACCACTTATCTCCATAGTTTGTCACTTCACTGGTTTAGCTTAGTGAGAAAAGAATTATATAATGTGATATTACTTTTAATGAAGCACACATTTTAAGTACAATTTGTTCAGTTTCTCTGCTAGTAAATAGCAGTAGACCACTCTCTATTTAATTTTCAAGTTTTATGCAATATGTAACTGTGAGGAGGGGAGCCTGAGAAGAATCTTGAATCTTACAAGTGGACCTACTACAATATAGTCTGTTATGGGGGGAAATTTGTTAATTTGCCTTAAATACAAAATTTAGATAATGACTAGGCATATTTAAACCAATCTAGTTATAATGTCGCCTCATATTGAACCCATAGACTGCGTTATAGAAAGGTCACAGTGCAATGTTAGTTAGGAACGGTCACTTAGTTTCGTGCTTAACCAGGATACAAGTCAGTATGAAGTAGCCAGATTCAAATAAGAATCTAAGTTCGGAAATCCTCCACAATTGTAAATAGCATTATTAAGCTTAACATTTTGGAGCCATCTGTTAGTTCCATTTTCAAGCTTGACCCAGGATATAAATGTTTTGGAGGAAAATACTGCCTTCATCTTCAGGTTCAACCTTGAATAAGGAGGCAACAAGTCCATCAAAAGTGTTTTCCCCCTGCAAGATAGCATAAACTTTGAACAAAAAAGATCACAATATGAGCTTCAAATGTCATATAACGGATATCATTACACTTCCAATGAGCTAAACTCCTTTCAGAAATTTTGCTTCAAGCTCAGTATTTCCTGAACAAGTGTTTTATTTAGAAAAGTGCTTATGAAAAATTGTGCCAACTTGTATGCAAGTTTAGATGACAGCTATAGAAACTACAAACTTGAAGTAACGCTAGGTTTGGAAGGGAAATCATTGTGTCACTGGGTGTCACAGTAGAAAAAAAGAAATGTGGTCAGTGAAGGAATAGATTATTTCATCTATTATAGAGTAAATTGCAGAGTCCTTATTGGACATTTATGTAATGTTGAAGATGAATAAAAATTCAACATCACCAGGCTTTATTGTTTGTGTATATCAGCCTTCTTCATTTCTTGCTGTTTTCCTTATTTCCTTACTTATCAGCAGTGACAGGATTATAGTATCAGCTCAATGATTTTGTGTCTATTTTTTTATTGCTAGTGGGGTGGGACTAAGTCCCTTGTACTGCGGCCACTTCTGGCCTATTGTACCAGCCCCAGATGATAGGTGAGGATGATTGTGGAGCAATTGGTGGAATGAAGATTGGCACGGGAAACTGAAGTACTCGGAGGAAAACCTGCCCCAGCGCCACTTTGTCCACCACAAATCCCACTTGACCAGACCCATTATCTAGACCACAATGCTCATGTCAGTTCATTAGTGATTGTGCTGAGTGACAGTCCATGTAAAAGAATCAGAAAATGGGAGAGTCTATTATTAAACCAATTTACAAGAAGGGTGATAAAATTGACTGTAGTAATTATCGGGGGATATCACTGTTATCAACTTTATACCAAATTTTATTCAATATCATCCCTCAAGGTTAAGTCCATATATAGATGAAATTATTGGGGATTATCAGTGTGGATTTTGATGTAACAGATCAACTAATGATCAGATTTTTGCATTCATCAGATATGGGAGAAAAAATTGGAGTACAATGAGACAGTACATCAGCTATTCATAGACTTGCAGAAAGCCTATGATTCAGTTAGAAGGGAAGTATTGT
Organism: Cryptotermes secundus; assembly: GCF_002891405.2. Lineage (NCBI taxonomy): Eukaryota > Metazoa > Arthropoda > Insecta > Blattodea > Kalotermitidae > Cryptotermes > Cryptotermes secundus. The sequence continues at coordinate 5,428 of NW_019732005.1, read as the reverse complement.
GCAATATGCTCATGGAGTTAGGAGTACCCATGAAACTAGTTAGGCTGATTAGAATGTATTTAAATGAAATGTATGGTAAAGTCTGTATAGGTAAATATTTGATAATTTTCTGACCCAGAATGATCTGAAATAAGGAGATGCTTTATCACCACTGCTTTTCAACTTTACTTCAGAATATGCCATTGGGAAGGTCCAGGAAAAACAAGTGAGACAATTCAATGGGACACATCAGGAGCCAGTCTATGCTGACAAGATGAATCTATCAGGAGATAAACACCGTGGCCTATAGACGGCAAGCGAACTATACCAACCAAGTGACTGCCAGTTGTCGGTGCCAACTGTAGCGAATATAGGGTGTTGCATGGTCAGTGACAAATTCATATTCCTCCAAAACGTCAGTTGACTCTCAGTGGACTACATGGCATTATATCACAGAAGACAGTGCTCTTCATAACCACCTTTGTCAGAAACTCAGATCCTACATTTAAACATCCTGCTCACAGGGGCCACAGGGCGACCCTAGAAGGCCTGTATATGCATATATACAGAGGGACCCCAAAAAATGAACACATGCCATTCTGCTACCATTTTCTCTGATGTCTGTCATTCGACATGGTGGTTATGGCGTTCATTTGACAACTTCCATCTTTTATGAGAATATCACCCTATACACCATGCATTACATTTCTATTCAACTTTATGGTTATATTTGCAGATAGCCTCTGTAAAAATTGTGCATTCATTTTTTGGGGGCCATTTGTATTTATTACCATAATTATATCTTGTTTATAGAGGCCACAGGGTGACTGTAGGAACAGTGTGTATGCCCTTCTGTTTATTATATCTTTATATACATCAAAGGTAGACGCTTGGATTGCTGGGTATAAATAAGTATTTATTATCTTATGGTGTATCTACAGTGGCCACAGGGTGACTCTAGGAGTAGTAAATATTTAATAATTCCATAGTACTGCCCAGTTTGAAGTGGAACTTGATATTTGCTGTGTTCTGCTTTTCTTCCATACCTGACCAGAACAAGACGAGACTCAAAACTTGAGCAAGAAAGAATACTGTGCCTCACACAAAGTCCGGATATATCTGAACTTGCCTAAGGGACAGCTAAGGGTTATATGTTTCTTTCCCACCAAAATAGTATGTTAATTCATTTGCCCAAAGAAAATGTCTTTAAAATCTTTGATCAGACACATTTGGTACAGCATTATTTTACATTGCTATAGAGATATATTATAAGAACTGTAATATTTTTAAGACCTATATTTATATATTCTATATGGAGTAATAAAACATGCTGTTAGTAGATTCCAGAGAATTGCATCCATGATGATCTTATAATATAATATTAATCATATTAATCTAATAATAGTTTTTTCTGTCATCATCATCAATAGTCATTGACATTCTAAAGATAAAACATGTTTTCGCCCACTCAAACACTCAGATTTTAAGTTCGAATCCCACTTGTGGAATGAATGTCTGTAATTGTAATTGTAATTTATTCTGAGTTCCAGATGATCCAATAAAACTGGTTACAAACCATAGGATATAGAATATGTCAAATATTAACTAAAATATATCAAGATTAGGAGAAGAACATAAAAGTACAATACAATCATAAGTACAGATCAGGTTCAAGTTGAGCTCAAGTAAATAAATAGAACCTCTCAAAATTATAAAGCAATAAAATATATGATATAAAAGACAATAAGTATTATTGTAAATACAGTAAAGCTATTATACAGATAGATTATACAGATAATGGAGGCCTTGGTAGGAACAGAGTTTTTGGTTATAAATTGCATAGTAAAAGTCTTCAAAATATTGATTGATAACAAATTTGATGTGTGTATATTTCTGTTTGTGTCTTTCTGTGTATAGGCAGTGGCCTTGCGGCAGGCTGATCCAATGTCCAAGGAATCCTACTGACTGTGTATAGATTAAGAAACTGAAAAACTGGCCAAGGTCCACAAGGGATGTAGAGCCATATGCAGATATCATGGTTACACCACTGTATACTATATACCACCCACAGTTAATTTATTAGTCATGGCTAACAAAATTTCATTTATTAATTTGAAAGAAGCCAATGCTGTTGATGAATTACTGCTGAACCCACACTGTTCATTTAAGGGTATATCATTTTAATTTAAATTCAGGGCCCTGGCCTCTTATTCAGTTATGTAATCATTTTTTGCAGAAGGTAGGACTCCTTTGGTGAGTGACGAGCTCATTGCAAGGCCTATGTCTAAACACTGGTACACACTACTAGTTAAGCCATACGTTTTTTAAAGGGCCTAGAAACTATACTGAATCCAACATATAGTGTTAATTTAACACTGTGTGTTAGATTCAGTAGATTCACAGTAAGAGATCTGTAAATAGATATTATTAGAATTGTTATTGAATATGTTTAGGTTGAAGCAACTGGCTGGGTGGTCTAGGTATGCAGCCTCAGGTCACACCAAGTAGGAAATGCCATTTCCACCATTTCTCTGGTAGCATCATGTATTCACTGCCACAGAATCGTGCATATCGGCCATTACCTATCAACGGTCGTCTCCTCTGGCTGCACTATTCCAGTTTTCAGCTGCCTTGTAATATTATATTATGTGGGTATTTCAGTGTCCCAAAAATTCTGTTGCACTACAGACATCACATTTTTCACTCCTGGAGTACACATTACACGTCATTACCATAGACATTTAGCTTGTGTTCATAAGGCAGCATTATTCCCCGTCAGTTGGACAGTGTTTATGCTTGCTCAGGAGGCTCCAGAGTTCCATGTACTCTGAAGCGATAAAGGCATGTATAACTTTCTTTACCGTGATTGTTGTATATCTTGAGCTCAATGAAGCGAAATGGAATTGCTGCTGGTTCCTGATATGAAAAGAAATGGTACAGATTATAAACAGAAAATGTCATCACTTACATAAAAATGTCTTATTAATTCTGTTAACTGTATTGCTCAGTGTGTTACCGGAATTGTAAAGTGCTGCAGAGGGCTGCTATCGATATCATAGGAGAAACTCCCAAGGTATTGTCCTTCGTCATCAAGGCTATTTAATCCCTGTGGATAAATTATGTTTATTAGTTCAGTCATTATTATTAAATATAATATAGTAATAAAGAAAAAATCGACAAATTCTTATGAAGAGGATCTGATGTGGGCGAGAAGAAATGCCTGTAGGGTTTTGGTAGGAAAGCCAAAGGAATAGGCATAACTAGGAAAATCTAGATGTAGCTGGGAGATATACTACATCTTAGATAGGAAGAGGTGGCATGGATAGGATTTATCTGTCTCAGGATTGGGACGGCTGGAGGGCTCTTGAGAACATGTAATGAACCTTTGGGTTCCATAAAATGTTAGGAAATTCTTGAGTAGCTGCACAACTGGAGGACTCTCACATTAATTCTGTATAAAGAGGCTTTAGTTGTGCCCAACATTTGTATGCAAAAGGTCTTATATACATGGTTAGCCTAAAAGAAGTAGACAGTTTAAAGGGTTTATGAATTAAAATTTCGATCTCCGTTATTCGATTGTCTTCGCCACGTCAGAATCACGTGGTACGCCCTTAGCGTATGTCGAGCAGTGTGGCCGCCGATAAAGTGTACAAGACTTATTGGGGGATTGAACTTGGAGAAACAAATCCTGTTACTGTCGTGCCACATCGTTTTAGAACACGGTATGGTAAGCAACCACCCACAAGACAGACAATCTACGATTGGAGCAAGAAATCTAATGAAACTGGTGGCCTGTGCAAGGGGAAATGTCCTGGGAGACCACCTGTATCGTAGGAAACAGTGAATCGTGTTCATGAAACTTATACGCGCAGCCCAAAAAAGTCGACAACACGTGCAAGTTTAGAACTTCAAGTTCCACAAAAGACTGTGTGGAATATCTTGCGTAAACGTTTACGAATGTTCCCTTACCGTTTGCAATTATTGCATAACCTCACTGAAAACGACAAAATCCTCCGTCATTCATTCAGTATGGACATGCAGCAACGGAATGAAGGAAGTATTGATTTCTTTAACTAGCTAGTTTTCAGTGACGAATTAATGTTCCACGTTAGTGGTAGGGTGAAAAAACACAACATTCGTATATGGGGAACTGAAAACCCAAGAGGTGTAGTAAAGCATGTGAGGGATTCACCTAAAGTGAAAGTTTTTGTGCTGTATCCCGTAAAAAGGTGTATGGACCATTCTTTTTCCAGGAAGAAACAGTGCTTGGAATAACCTACCTAGACATGCTACATGAGCGGCTGGTCAATGACAATTTCATATTTGTCCAAGATGGTGCTCCGCCACACTGGCACCTTGAAGTTGGAAATTACCTGGACGAAAAATTGCCCTGGCGTTGGATTGGACGTCCAGCCGCCCAGAACCAAGAAGTCCGGATTTAACACCCTGTGACTACTTATGGGGCTACATAAAGGACAGAGTTTATGTTCCTCCCCTCCCTACAAGTGTGGATGATCTTAACGCATCACAGTAGCTGCTGCGACTGTTGACGTGGGTATGCTGAGAAGCATTTGTGAAGAACTAGACCATCACATTGATATTTGTCATGTTACAAAATGGTCACATATAGAACATTTGTAACTTACCCATGTAAACTTCAGGGCGTATTTTTCAAACCATGTAAGTATCTTGGCCATGCTATTGCAACTCTTCTTTCTGCAAAACTTTGAAAGTGTCTATTTCTTGTAGGCTAACCCTGTATAACTAGAAAAACCATATAAAGACACTTACCCATACAGAGAAATCCTTTGGTGCGCTCTTTATTAATCCTGGGAGCAACTGGGAACGTGAAGTATGCTCGACAGAGACTGCTTTAACGTTCACCTTACCAATCAGTTGAATCACAACAGCACCTGAACCATCAAATGCCCAGCACTCACCTGGCATGGTACAAGGCTGTAATATTCAGACAGAAACATTATCCCAATATATGCAGTAACTCACCAAACAACATGAATGGAAAAATGAAATCTTAGAGGAATTCTGTGGCAGAGTAAACATCATGAATTTGTGCAGTATTTTTCATAACCCTTCTGGATTCATCATCACCATGTTTCTTGTCCTCTTACTGTCCCAGTACTCTGTTGCTTGTTGAACAACTTGGGGTGTTACATTTGTCTCCCCTTCCTAGAATCTTTCTTGAATTTTCTTCCAAACTTCTCTCTTTAGGCAAGTGTTTTCTCTTTACATCTTTTGTATATGTTTCAGCCCATATGGCGAGCACCAGATGCATTAGACATGGAACATTAGGTTTAAGTGATATAAACCATTGAGTCCCAATGATGTGCATTTTTTTTTTTTTTTTTTTCAATTTACCTATTTACCTACCTTTCCGGTTGCACTATGGCCCTGGGGTAGACAGAAATGAATACCAGGAGTCTTCTTGGGG
>NW_019732004.1:0-777 GCF_002891405.2 Cryptotermes secundus | reverse complement strand
TTAATAACGTATTCCACTGTTGTCTATAATGATCCCTTGAATTTTTCTAGGATATTTTGCAGTTCTTAATTTCATTCTGAAATAAGAGCTCCTACAGTTAAATAAATTACGTCACGAAATCGGCTACTTCAATAGTACAAGATCACAATTTTCATGAGAATTTTATGATAAATGTCATCTGTTATTCAATTTGTATTCCCTCTGTCATTCAATGCCCATCTTATCATGTATATACAGCAACTAAAATAAATAAAGGTCAGTCTGTCTGCAATTTTATGTATGTGAAATCCAAAAGAACAGTTGTTACAGAGCGTAAATACAGTTTTCTAAATGGCCCATCCCTCAAAACTTCTAATCTGAAGATAACAAACTTGTTTGTCGAAGAACCTAGAAGCGTTATATGTTGGGGGAATGAAGTTTCTGAATTTGGAGTACATATTCTCACTTAATATACGGTAAATGTAATGTGGCATAATCGCTCAAAGCCAGAATTATGGAGTCAGAACGACCGGCAGTTCCTTCGAAGCGACTCCCAAACTTTAACAGAATAAGGGCACGTACACGCACAGCGACATCGGTCGTACTACGTCTGTACGGTTCATGTCGCATCAAGCAGTAGAATATAAAGTGTAGTCTTAGCTTTCATACGTGACGACAAGCGACATCTACGGTACGACAGTCGGAGAGCAGTGGGACCAAAACACACGGTTGATTGATTGGATGCACCCAGTTCAATCTTTCCTGCTGCTTCCGGTTTTCTTTTCGGCGTCGGTGAAA
>NW_019732003.1:301173-307391 GCF_002891405.2 Cryptotermes secundus | reverse complement strand
ACAAAGCATGCGCGCGCAACAGGTCGGTTCCGGTTATTTTTGGCTCCCCCCTCGTATGTATAATCTTTCGTAGGTATCTAACATTTGACCTTTTTTCTCTGTGTGTAATATTTTCATTGTGTTGTATTCGTGACCTGTATCTATTTTATGTTGGGTAAATTTTGAATATTGGCCATTGTTTTTTATATCCCTGATGTGTTCCTTGAATCTTGTTTTGAATGTATGGCCTGTTTGACCTATATATCTATTGAGCATTCCTTACATTGCAATTGATATGCACCACTGAAATTAAACCTATCTGTAGTATTTTTCTTAACTCTTAGCTGGGATTTTATGTTGTTTTTAGTTGTGTATACTATTCCTATATTAAGCAAAAAAAAAGTAACGCCCTGGTTTTAGTCCTCAACCAAAGTATACCGACTGAGCGGCTACTGCTTGTAGGCGAAGGTAGTGCCAAATTTAGTGGATAGAGGGTGTCGTGTGGTCAGTGCAACGAATCACCACAACCGTTAATTTCGGTTTTCTAGACCAGAGCCTCTATTTCCTTCAAATAGCTCCTCAATTATCCTCAAGAGGCTGAGTGGACCCTGTTCCAGACCCACTACTTCTCAGAAAATGTGGTAGCACCGGGAATCACACCTGGACCTCTGGATCTGTAGCCAGTGACTCTGCCCACTAGACCACAGAGGCGGTCCCATTCCTATATTAGTGCTTCTAAATGACTTTGCTCTGGTTTCCGGACCAAAGTATGCAAATGTTATCTATCTTTCTTTTTCTGTTCGACATTTTTCCTACGAGTGTTCTGTTTCTGAAATATGTTTTGTTGTGAATACTTATTATTGTTTAGTATTTTGTTCTCTTTCTTTCTATTTTCATGAGTGAGTTGATATTGATTCATGCAATTAATAAGATAATTTATTGAAGCCTTTTTACATTCGTATGGATAGCATGAACCATTATGTATGATTAGATCAGAAGTCGTATGTTTTCTGCATATTCCAAAGCTTAATTTATTATATGTTTTTGAAGTTGTCATGTCTAGATAATTGATTTTGTAATTTACTTCTTTCTCTATTTTGAATTTTTTTCTTTCAGCTGTATCATACTAAAAATAGTTAATACATTCAGTTGACACAAATATGATGAATAAAGTCTTATTTGTTTTGTTGAGGATTATGTATGTATGGAGTGATGGTCTTTGAAGTTACAGCTTAATCATATATGATTTGTGTTCAAAAGCCCATATGCTTGTCAAATGTATGTCCATCAAATGTAAACATTGGCAAAACTAAAAATAAATGAAACTGCAGCAAAATTTATAAAGTGGAAGTATGAGAAGAAATCATTCATTGTAACCTAAGGCCTTTGGAAGCTGTAGGTATACAGGTGTACAAGAGTATGGGCTTATGAAGATGACATTGTTGTATATCTAAGAACAATAAATTCATTTTTTTTTTAAATCATATAGTAGTGTGTTCATTAAATCAGACTTCCCAAAGACGTTGCGGTACTTGATGTCCACAGGTATGTTTGGTGTTACAGAGTGTTATTTTTTTATCAGTGGTACACAAACGAAACAAAAATTAAAATGATAAGATGCTTAGAATTTATATTAGCAATGTTTTGCATCAAAATAACATTCTGTATCAGTCCAAACATCTTTAATTATCTCTGAGCTGCAATAATCATTTGCCTGAATATGCTCGTAAATTTCAGTTTTTTTTCATAACTTGGAAGAAGAGGAAACTGAAATATTCTGACAAGATTGTGCACCATCACCTTTTAATAGCTGTGTTGCTGCTGCTGCTATATATGAAAAATTGCTAGGTTATTGGAAGGGGACAGAGAGCCCTGTTTCATCATTTAACCAATTTTGCTTCTTGCTTCTGAACAGGGAGTTCTCTTTTTCTTTTGGGAAGCTTTGCCAGGTTTGTTGCTCATTTTGCACTACCCAGAGGACACGTATGTCACGGACGCAAACAACTTTGTCCCCTTGGAGGGGAAATTTCATACTATACTTTCTCTTCATATCAAATCATATCCCCTAGCAAGAGATTGTACATACAACATGAAGGGTGCCATGAAACATATAAAGGACAAGAGGGAAATGATAGGCAATAACCAACAAATTTGAACCCAGTACCTTGTGAATTCAAGTTTAGCATTACTACTATACCTATTTATCCAGTGTTATACTGCACAGAGGATTGATGTACTGTACTCCCAAATTGCAAGTCCACAAAACTGGTGACAGGAAAATAAAACAATTCTCTTAACGTCCATGTATTTATCATCTGTCAATATTGCAACACTTGTTTATTCACTACTTAATTTTAATTTTAGTTTAACATTATACACTTTGACACTATATGTTTCGACCCCAAATGGCCATCTTCAGGTGTCTTGATATGTTACAAATATTTTATTAAATTATGTTAAAACTGCTACACTGTGTTCGTCAGTGTTAAAATCACACGCTTTTCAAGGTAAAGCCAGATAAAATCCTTTAAAGTTTCTATTATACCAACATTTTTGTGCATTTTATTTCACCTCACACAGGGTGTCGTCCATTGTTCACAAATGTGTGTCTGTCCAGGGTGTATTTTCAGCAGCTTGACCCTCACATTTGTAGCCTACTTGTCAGTTATGACTGCCATATGTAATTATAAAATCCCTAGATTAATGTTGTTTTCTATTTGTTTGGTATTGCTATTATGTTATGTTTGTTTACGTTGTACTCACATGCCCCTGGTTTGCATGTTTCCTCCACAGTGTGTGGTGTTGTCTTTACTAGTGCGAATGAGGTGTGTTTGTACCTGTATTTATATGCCCTGGTTGTGAGGAGTGGGGAGAGAGGGGGGAGGGTATAGTGTTATGTTGTGTAATTTTGTATAGTATTTCAAATATAGGGTTGTGTGCGTCGATGTTGGTGTCATTCGTATGTAAATCTTTTTTACTAGTTTTGTAAATATGGTTCTTCTCGAGTGTAGTTAGATATTTTCCTTTTCTTCCCATTGTTATGATTTCCATGGTGTCTGCTATTGTGCCGTATGTGTGTCCGGTGTTCAATATATGACTTAATATCCTGAGTTACTATTGTTACTTTTTATATCGTGAATACATTCTTTATATTTGGTCTTCCAAATGTTCTTCCTGTTTGTCCGACATATTTCAACAGGCAATCTAGACACTTCATTTGATAAATTCCACTTCTATTATACTTATAAATTTGTGACTGTGGCTTTAGTATATTTTGTATTGTGTTCCGTGTACGGAAGACCACCTTTATTTCCGTATCTCGAAAAGTTTTGTGATTGCTCTTAGTTCCTTGCTGCTATATGTAAAAGCAACCCACTTTGTTTTTTGTTGCTGCGAGTCTGCATGTGTATTTTGTTTTAGTCTTTTCTGGGGGGGGGGTATTTTGCTGGTTAAATTTATGTCGTACTCATTATTTTGTAGTATATTTTGAATGGTGTTCATTTCTGTCTTTGATCATATTTTATCAATATGTCATCAACGTATCTAAAATATGCAATTATTTGATGCTTTATTAGGATGGGATATATTTGTGTGCGCTCTATATGTTGTATGTATGTATCTGCCAGTATTGATGATGTTGGAGCTCCCATTGCCAGTCCGTCTGTTTGTTTGTAATATTCTTGGTTAAACTGGAAAACATTTTGTTTAATCACTGTACTTAATATTTGCGTGATTTCTTTTTGTACATTTGTCTTGGTTCCTTGATTTTCTAGTGTTTTATTTATTATGTTTTTAATACCCATTTTCAGTATGTTTGTATACATATTTTCTATCTCAAACGAGCAAAGTTTCATATTCTTGTTGAGCACAACGTCTTTTAGGTCTGTCATTAGCTGCATGGGACTACGAACATTGTATGTATATGGTAATTGTAAGTAATTGTTTAATGTTTTTGATAGTTGTTTTGCCAATTCGTAAGCGGGGGCATTACTCCAGTTGATTATAGGTCTAATGGGTGTGTTTTGTTTATGTAATTTTATTGTAGCATGTACAGTAGATTTGGGGCTTTTATGAAGACATCTTTTTATAAAAGTAGAAAATGGAAAATAATACCGTGCGGACACAAATTATTTATATGATAAATAATTGATGACCCTAATTTGTGAACATTACATTCAAATTATACAGGGTGCTTTATAATAAACTTGATGCATTCAACGTGACCGGTGTCCCACTGGCTGTGAAGCACATGCAAACTTTGTCAGTGACTCCACATACTGATAACATTTGGAATGAAGGTAAGTGCTTGCCCTTGTTCACAGATCACAGGAGGTGTTGAAAATGCTGTCCCTCTACACAAAGACATTCCTTTCACTGGCAGAAGAGGTTTTAATGTACCTTATGAAGGCGCTCTGGAGGAATATTTGGAATTTCCCTACAAATGTTTTCTTTCAGTTCTTGTTGTGACTGAGGGTTACTGCTGTAAACTTTGCCTGTCACACAAACCCAGAAGAAAAAATCACAAGAATTAAGATCAGGTGAAAGTGCTGGCCAAGTATCACTGCTAATTCTGTCCCCAAAGACACTGGACAGAACCTGCACAGACATATGTGCAGTGTGGGCTGAAATCAGCCATAGAACCTTTCCTTTGTTAACTATGAAAAGAACTGCCTGTGAATGAACTGTACATATCTTTTGCAAGTAATTTTTTCAATAAAAAACACAGGCCCAACAATCCTTGCACTTACAGCGCACCAGACACAAATTTTCACTGGATGGAGCAGGACTTCATGGGTTAGATGTGGATTCTGTGAACTGTTGTAGCGATTATTTTGCATATCTAAACCATGCTTCATCAGAAAGGAATGTCATTGCAGTTGATGTCACCTTTGATGACAGACTTTAGAAACCAACTTCCAAAACGAACCATGCTAAGGGAATCACACAGCTGCAAGGCATGGATTCCTGTTGTTTTATAATGTCTAAGCTTCAGGAATTGTGTTGCCATTCTTGCATCAGACTTCGACATTCCCATCTCTTAAGCTAGACATTTCAGTGATTTTCTGGATGTGTGTTCAAATCTGACCCCTGTATCATCTAACTTTTCTTTAGTAAGCACTCAATGCTTCTGTTTTGTTTTCTTGTCTATTAAGAGTCCTGTTGTTCTAAGTTTACTCACCAAATTATGAATTGTTTGTCTGCTGGGAATTCTTTCGTCGTGAAATTTTTGCTCACACTTTCCAGTAGATCCATATTTCACGTAGGCGTTGTACAAAAATATACGTTGCCCTAAAGTATAGCAAACTATGTCATGCCACACTGCTGGCTAACTGTTAACTGGGAACAAATGGCTCATGGCATTGATAAGTACTGCCTTCTGCTGACAAATCATAAACTCCCATGCATGAACTGCACTGCCTGCCGTGTAACATAATGCTATGTACAGGTCTACAAGTTAATTATTTTCCTTCATTCCAAATGTTATCAGCTGTCAAGAAGGCTGTCATCGGAAATTTGCGTGCACTTCATGGCCAGCAGTGCACTGGTTGTGGTGAAGCACAGAGGTCAGAGCTTGTCAGTAGCTTTTAAAAGTGTCCCTGTACTTGACGAAGAGCACAAGTTTTGAAGCTCCTCATTATGCACTTTTCTTCAACCTCCTGTTATTTCATCTCTCTTTGGTGCAATATTTTTCTCAGCACTCCGTTCTCAAACACCTTCAGTCTGTGTTCCTACCTTATTATCAGGGACCAAGTTTCGCACCCACATAGAAACACTGGCAAAATTATAGTTTGTATATTATAATTTTTACGTTTTTTAGACAGCAGATGGTATCTTATTGTGGGGTGGGGATGGGGAAAGTAAAAGCATTTTTAAATTGCAAAAGTGGGTTCTTCGAGTGATTAGTGGTATTAGTAGTCGCACGTCATGTAGACAAATTTTAAAGATTACAATGTTTTAACATTACCTTCTCTGTATATATATTGGAGGTGACATGCTTTATCAAAAAATACAAGGCTTTTATGGCAATAAATTCAGACATTCATAATTATAACACACAAAAAAAATTAAATTTTCATGTACAGCACTGTAATACGGCTGTTTTTAAGAGGAGTGTGATAAATATGGGAATTAGTTTGTATTGTGGGGCTCTCTTGTCAACGTGTGTCTTTGTCATTACTCCGATGACAACCCACTTCTTCGGAATAATTTGTTGGCCCTGAAAAGGACCGTGGTTGCTG
>NW_019732003.1:281542-297522 GCF_002891405.2 Cryptotermes secundus | reverse complement strand
CTGGCACGGCACGACACGACACAGGCCTCAACCAAAATCTGATAATTTTAACAACAAAGGATCGAAAATTTCAGAGCTACCAGCAATATAACTCCTTAATACTCTCCTTGAGCGTGAATCAGTCCTGTCCTGTCAAACAGACAATCTCGAATCCACCACTCGATCCCGATTCCGCATCGAATCCAATCCGCTCTGACGTATACAACAGCACACTAACTCCGAATCGAACTCAACTCCACGTCCACTATGAATCCAACTCGAATGACCTTCTCGCATCAGATGCTTCGCATCACTCATCGAATCGCATAACTCGGTTCTGGAGTCGCTCCCTTTTATATGCCGGTCCGTGGGGCGGAGCCAAACTCGAAAGTGAGGAGGAAGAATTGATTGGCTAGCGCGCGCTATGACGTAGATGCGGGCCAGGAGCGATCCCAGTATAAATATGAACGTTTGAAGCAATCTGGTTGGTTAGCGCGCGTGATGGTGAAAAGCGATGTGAAGAGCGAGCGTTGCAGAAATGCGTGATAATGTGGGATGTTCCCACAGTATAATAAGGTCTCCAATCAAATAAAACAAAGTGTAAAATTTTAACTCATTTAAAAAGGAATTAAAATCTTTTTTGCTGAACATTCCTTTTATTCTGTAAATGAATTTATGTCTTTTGATTCATCAAGTGTGTAAATGTAATATGTAGCTGATTAATTTGTTGTATTTGTGTAAAGACAATGAAATTAATGGTAATTAGATCTAGATAATGTTATTCAGATGTGACAAGCCCCCTATACGTATATTAGGGTGGTACAGTGTATAGTGTAAAGATATGCATGAGAATCTGACAATTTCCCTATCCAAATGGTTGTAATACCTGTATGTATGGATTGTTGAATGATAATAAAAATGAAATGAAGGCAAAAGGTTCTGGACTGAATGGTAGCAAGCATTACCCAAATTCAGTCTCCTCTTAATTTCCTCCCAAATCAAATTTTGATTTCTTACTGTTATTCCCAAATATTTGAACTGTACCACATTTTCAAATGATCTATTAACTATCTTTATGTCGTGATTTTGCCATTAATTCTGGTGATCAGACAGCAACATAAATTCAGTTTTCTCTGCATTTACTTCTGGACCAACCTACTTAACTAGCATTAATTAAAGTTTCCATGTTTTTCTTTATGGTATCAGTGTTTATTGTTTATTGTTATTAAATAACTCCGCAAATCCTGTACAGGGGCTTTAGCACCCATAGGATATAGAGCTAGTCAAACTTATACAATCTCATACAAAACATAAAAAGATACATGGTGTAACATTAAATCAAGCCATATCATAACAACATAGATTCATACACTGTTAGAAATACAACCTTTTACTTCTTACTACTCCAACTTCATTCGTCACAATCATTAAACATTAATCATAAAACAATATCACATAATACTAAGTAATAAACATAATTAAAATTAAAAAATATAACATACAGTTAATCCCATTTACATCCAATCAGTATTTACAAATTATTTTGATTAAAAAACTCCTCTAATGAATAAAATGACCACGAGCAAAGATATCTCTTTAATGCTGGTTTAAACAATTCAATTTTATATGATAATGATTTTATATTTATAGGAAGATGGTTAAATATCCTCATTCCAATAGCATATGTCCCTTCATTATATATTGTTAATCTAGCAGATGGAAAATGAAGGTCAGTATTGTGCCTAGTATTTAGACCATGAATTTCTTGATTAGTTTTATAAAGATGCTTATTTCTCACAACGAATATCATCAAAGAAAATATATATTGAGAATAAAATGGTAAAATTTCCCAATCTTTAAAAAGTTGTCTACAAGAGTCTCTACATCTAGTCTTAGTCATAATATGGAGTATTCGTTTTTGCATCTTAAAAACACTAAGACTATGTGGTGAATTACCCCATAATAAAATACCATAAGATAATAATGAATGTACATTTGCAAAATATATCATTCTTAGAGTATTCTCCGTCATAATGGGCGTGACAATCCTGATAGCATAACAAGCGGAACTTAACTTTTTTAAAACATGTTCAATGTGCCCCTTCCATGACAACTTTTCATCAATAATCAATCCTAGAAACTTGATATTAGTAAGATCAGTGATATGCTTATCTGCAAAAGTAATGTTTAAATCAAGCTTCTGACTGTTTTAGTCCGAAATTGTAAAAGATGTGTTTTGTCAAAATTTAAATAAATCAGATTACTCCTAAACCACTTATTTAAGTCATCAAGAGTGGTATTTATCTCCGTCAAAAAGTGTACAGGATTAGAACCAGTTACAATCATACTGGTGTCATCAGCATACAGCACTAATGTATTATTTTTAGAAACCGTCAAAGGCAGATCGTTAATAAATAAAAGAAAACATAGAGGGCCCAAGATAGATCCCTGCGGAACCCCGTGATTGACTATCTCCCATTCAGAGTAACTATTTCTAGAATTATTTTGAATTATCACCCTCTGGTATCTCTCTGTAAGGTAAGATTTAATCAAGGCATTGAATTTCCCTACAATGCCATACAATGCCATACTGTTATATTACATTGCATTCCATAGATCCAGAGTTAGTCAAATGACTGTAGGATGTGGAACATGTCATATAAATACAAAGAATATCTAAAAACAGTAATAACAACAATGGTTACACATAAGGTTATTCAGAGATACATCACATTGTCAGCTCATGCTATATTTTTACACCCTTTAANAACCACATGTTGGTGAATTCTTAAGTAGATAACTTTCTCAACAACTTTAGAAAAGGATATTAACAAAGATATTGGTCTGAAGTTTGCTATATTTAGTTTATCTCCTGATTTATAAATAGGTTTCACATTTGAGTATTTTAATCTGGATGGAAAAATACCTTTTTCAAGGCATTTATTACATATATAAGTTAGTGGGGAGACTATATACGGGAAACTCCATTTCAAAATTTTAACTGAAATTTCATCGTACCCATGGGAATTTTTTGTTTTTAATTATTTTATAATCTTATGAATCGCCTGGGTTGATGTATTTACAAATTTAATCCTAGGATAGGCTCGTTCTGTATTTTGAAGACTATTTATGGCAGTTGTCTCATTTATATTTAGACCTATTATTTCGTCTGCTATTGACGAAAAATATTTATTAAAAATACTTGATATTATGTGCTGATCATCTATTTGCAGACCGTTATGATTTATTAATGATATTCCTTCTTTTTTTGTTTTTCTACCTGTTTCTGTTTTAACAATATTCCATATAGTTTTGATCCTATTGCTGGAGGTTAATATCTTTTTATTGTATTGATATTTCTTAGCCTCCTTAATAACTCTTGATAGAATTTTACAATAACGTTTATAGAAATACTTTAATGCCTGATCATTATTATATTTAATATTCAAATATAGCTCACGCTTATGATTAAGTGAAATTTTTATTCCTCTAGTCATCCAACTATTCTCTTTCTTGTTTATAATAATTTTCTTCTTTAAGAAGCATGAATAAAAAATCCTTAAATACGTATTATGGAAATTATTAAACATTTTGTTTACATCATTTTCATTAAATATATCATCCCAGGTCTCATAACTCAATTTAAATTTAAAATCGTTTATAGAGTATTTATCAATATTTCTCATAGTTTTAACTTCATTTTTTTACTCATTAGTATATTTTCTAACTTAATTACCTGGGCATCATGATCTGATAAGCCGTTTACAACTGGAATGACAGTATAACCCTCAAAATGGGTTATATCAATATAGATATTATCAATGTTATCTCCCACTAGAGTCACACCATCAGCAGAGACCAGGAACTGATATGGCCCATTTAATTTCAGTCCCACTTATTTTTCCTGGGCCTTCATACTGGTAAAGTTGAAAAGCATTGGCAATAAAGCATCTCCTACTTTTAGACCATTTTCGATAAGAAATTATCAGACACGTGTAGAAAAATACAGTACATAATAATGCAAGAAAAATTGACAGTCCAAGGGGGTAGGGATAGATGAAAATGTGAATTTAAACTAAGGGGCTCCAATGGAGCTGAGTAAACCAAAGAATAGTACGGCCAAGACAGGAATTTTTCCCACAGGCCATGCACAACCCTCATGGTGCCATACAACAAGAGGTCTGCCTCAAGGTCCTTGCCACAACAAAAGTAGTTCATCTCCAAATCTAAATCACGAATTCTCAATCAGTGCATGCAGTTTAATTAAATTAATTTCCACAGGAATGTGTTTACTGATCCGTTGCTCATAAACAGGTGTTTATTCGTCTATTGTATAGCAATGGCTGTACTCGTTCTTTGTTTTAAGGTCTTTGCTTAGCAAGAGGTCTATATGCCACAATATAGACCTCATTTGCTCATGCCCTGGGTATTATGAATGGCTGCAAAAGCTGCAGGGATTTAGATAAATAACAGCTCTATCAATTGGGCCTGAACGAGTAGGTTTTACCTGAAGACAGAGATAGTATCCAGCCTCTGAAACACTGAGTTTTAAATAAAAACAGAATGATGGATGTCCAGAAACATAATATTTGTATTAATGTACTATATCACAGACTTTCAGATCTTATGTATTTCCCTTGTCAAGACATACGATGGCCATTTCCCAAGAGTATGACAGAGAGCACCACATTTTTAATTACAGGCTATCTGGGGCTAGATAAGGTATAGAATGTGCATTAGATATGATATATTCCAAATTTAAAGTTCTGAACACAACAGTCCACTGCAACATTGAAAGTGTGGATAAAATCAAGTGGATCTGTATTCTCCACAACACTTTCAGAACAAAAGAAGGAAAAATGTACCAACCGCCTACATTGGAAAATAATTCACATGTTGATGTCATAGTTCAGCATACTTTTCCGGATCACATTCTGGCTGATCTACTGTTGAAGGCATGCAACATAGAGAGAGGCTGGTTTCTTTCATCTTGAAGAGTGGTAACAGCTCCTTCGTATCAGAGGGAGTATTATTTTTAAGTACTAGATAATATAAGTAGCACAAGTATTTCCAAAATTACTGATTAACACTCTCTCTTCTTTTGCATCTACCCTCTTTATGGCCAGTGTTCTTGTTGGTTCACTCAGAGCCTTGATCTGATAAAGTCTTACCTACATCTATGCCATGTTTCCTTGTCTGGTTTACTTTTCTGCCCTGAAGTTGGAGGTTGCAGGTTCCTCTAAAACACTGGCACACATATGCCATCAGATCCCAAAAGACCACAATCTTAAGTATGGCATGTTTACTGCACTTGGTTTGATTGAAATGGTTTATCCCTTAATGCATGATGGTCATTATCTTTGTCGGACTCTGGGTTGACTACTTTCAAATAGATGCTTTATCCCTAACCCAGGCATGCTAACAACGAATATGAATGTGTGGGAACCTCTCACATTCTAACGCGCAGCTTCGCCAGTCTAACAGACAACATTCAACTTCTGCTCAAGCCAAATCAATGTCACGTTGCGACCAATGGTCATATTTATACAGCACTCACTGTCCGGCCCCCCTGGTGATCATTGCAGGCGCTGGCCAATCAGTGCTCACAATTGCAACTGCACCTCTAGATCTGCCCAGCAAGCATGGTATAAAAGGCGGAGCTCAAAACTTGCTATCTTCAGTTCTTCTTCAGTCGTCTTCATGCAGCATGATTCTTAAACCACAGGTCACAATTGGGATTCAGCAAGCTGATTCTTTATGTCATGTGTCATGCAACGTGTATGACTCTAGTTTGTAGTTCATGCTAAGACTACTTCTACACTATGAGGGACCAGCGGATTTGTTGTAGACAGATATCCAGTCATATACAATTAGTGGCTATTTGAAAAAAAAAATGACAGAAAAGTTTTGGGCGGAGACAGCTGGAAAATGAAAGAAACTAAAGGAAAACTGTCCAGGTTAGGTTTCATATATGTGAACTCAGTTTATTAAGTATTATTTTGCAAAGAAATACATGTTTAAATACAAAGTATTACATTTCATATTGTCACTAGAGATGGGGTTTTGACTGGTAATTATACTGGACTCTTAAAACTTGTAACTAGAAGTAAGTCTAGCAGTACTGCTAATTTACACTATATGCAGTTCACTACAGCATGTACTAAGTCTTCTCAGTCTGCTGTGCCTTCACCACTTGTCTGGTAACGGGTTGTAATGGCGTTCTCGCTTCAGTTTGACGGGTGGCCCTGGAACCTGTCTCTGGCAGGCTATCTGCAACCTCCAGCAGTCCTTTCAGATACACAAACTGGCAAAGTCACAGGGGTGTGTCCATACCATGTCTTCAGCACCTGGTAGTGTTCTACCAACCCTCACACATTATGGCTTCCTTCACCTTTTGGTTCCTTTCCATCCCCCTCCATAGTCTGCCTGCCTCAACCTTTGTTATTATCATGTCCTCTCACCCACATCAGGACTTCCTCCCTCTTCCATTTCTTTTCCACCACTATCCACACTTTGCCTTCAACCCTGTTACTGGCTTATCTGGTCTTTCACCCACATTATGGTTTCTTTCCTCCATTTTTTTCAGACATAGAGTGAAGTATGCAGAGAAAAGCAGAGTAAAAAGCAGTAGTCCTGAATATGGCTGTAGTTGAATAGCAGGAACTAACTTTATGGTGCTGAGGCCTTCTTGAGAAGCTGCCAATTGTGCACCTACTTAAGTACTTCCCAGCAAATTATGGAACCCAAAGGTTCATTACCATCCCTTTCCTTAGCCAGACTGATCCAGTCCATACCACCCCATTCAATCTACGATCCATTTTAATATCATCCAGCCATCTACTCCTTCCTCTTCCTTCTGGCTTTCCTGCCAATATCCTATACACATTCCTCTTCACCCTCATTCATGCTACATTCCCTGCCAATCTCATCCTCCTTGACTTGATCATTCTAATTATACTTGGTAAAGAGTACAATTTATGAAGCTCCTCAGCCTGACGGTGTCTGAGAACAGGGTGCTATGTTCCTCCCTTAATGTCACAGACCAAGTTTCACACCCATACAGATCCACGGGCAAAATTATAATTCTGTATATTCCAATTTTTAGGCTTTTAGACAGCAGACAAGAAGCAAGTATTACCTGAATTTGGTCTCCTCTTAATTTCCTCCTGAATCAAGTTCTGATTTGTTACTGTTGTTCCCAAATATTTGAACTGTACCACATTTTCAAAGGATCTGTTAGCTATCTTTATGTCACGATTTTACCCTGCATTCTGATGGCGATAACAGCAATCTTTCTTTTCTCTGCATTTACTTTTAGACCAACCTCCTTACTAGCATCTATTAAAGTTTTTGTTTTTCTTTATGTTATCTGTGTTATCACACGGTAGACACATGATCAGCATAGTCCAGCAGCTGTGTCCCATTTAATTTCAGTCCCACCTGGTTTTCCTAGACCTTCCTAATGGCATAATCTAAAGCAAAGTTGAAAAGGTGTAGCAATAAAGCATCTTCCTTGTTTTAAACCATTCTAGATAGGAAAATTATCAGACAACTGTTTACCTATAAGGGCTTTGCTACACATTTTAATCACCATTCACTAGTTTAACTGGTACCCCAAACTCTATGAGAATACTGTACAGTAATTCCCTCCTAACGGAATCAAGACTTCCTTTAAGACTACAAAAGCTGATGTATTGTCTCGTACTCCCATGTTTCTTCAATATCTGATGAAGGCAAAAGATGTGATCAGTAGTTGATCTGTTATGTCGAAACCCACACTGATAATCCCCAGTAATTTCATTTGTATATGGAATTAACTTTGAGAGAAGGATATTGGATAAAATTTTGAATGAAGTTAACAGCAGTGATATCGCATGATAATTACTAGTCAGTTTTATCACCCTTGTTGTAAACTGGTGCCATAATAGACTCCTTCCACTGATCAGGCAATTCTTCCTTATTCAAACCAAATTAATGACTTTATGGATCTCAGACTGTAACGTTTCACCTCCTGCTTGAATCAATTCTGCCAGAATGTGATCATTACCTGGCGATTTATAACTTTTCAACTTTGTAATAGCAGTTTCTACCTCAAAAGGACTAGTATCAGGTACTAACAACTCAGCTGTATGTATTTCTGTCTGCCTAACATAACTGACCCCATTTACATTCAGTAACTTGAGAAGTAATTCTCTTCCACCTGTTCAAAATACAGTGGGACTCTGCAAGCAGATCACCATTCTCATTCTTCACTAAGTTACTTCTAGGTTTGTAACTCCTTTGTAATTAATTTATTCTTCTATACAGGTCTCTAATATTCTTGTTTTTACTGTTCATTGCAAGCTCACTAATTTTGTCGTTCAGACGTTCCCTCTTTATCAAATAGCAGGATCAGAGACAAATTTAAGAAGTGTAGGAGGTAGTAAGAAAGGAAAAATAATATTAAATAGGAAACAGAAAAAACAGTAGGATAAAGGAGAGAAGCAGAAAGGAGGCCCTGAAGAAGGCAATTTTCAGTGTGTCATACTGGGCCCGATGAGAGCATGTCCTTAAAGGGAGCTTCCTACATGCCTTCTGGGAGTAGAAGAAAAGGCTTCCAGATGCCAGTCAGATACCATCCTTCCTTTTCAAGTTGTTTGAAATGAAGCTCAATCTCTGTAGCCTCCATGACAATATGTTCCATGCATTTAGACTTAGTGGAGAGGATACTGATATTCTGAAGATGAATGCAGTGGCTCAGGTTAATGTTCACTCATGGGTGAAATGTCCGGATGAGATCGCATACACACATATATACAGTAGAACTTGGTTATAACGTCATCAAAGGGACCTAAAAATAGTGTCGTTATAAACGAATGTCGTAACCAAAATGGGCACTTCCACAGTAGCCTTATGTTAGTCACGTAAAAATCTACCAAAAACAGAGTTAAAATGTTGCATTTTTTAGTGAAATACGTAGTTAAGTACAGACTAACGCTTTTCACTGACAATACACACAAAATTTCANAGTGAGGGTGGGCAGACACATCGAACTTTCCCACGATATCAGAGAAATTCAGGAATGAAAATGACGTTACATACGAGGTTGATGCATTTGTGCATGTCGTACTAAGCAAGGTATAAAAACAGTTGCTTTATGAGGAATTAGTTCGTACCATTGAATATTTGACGCAACAGACAAGGTGTCGCAGAAACCAATGTTGGTATAACCAAGTTTTACTGATATGCAGATGGTACTGTCTGACGCTAGGAACCGGGATAGAGCTCATTCAGTACAATGAAGGGCTATAGGCTGGATGACTGGGGTTCAATTCCTGTCAGAGGTGAAATTTTTCTCTTTATAACCACATCCAAGACCAGCTCTGGGGCCCACCTAGCCTCCTATCCAATGGGTATCAGGAGCTCCTTCCCCCAGGTAAAAATGGCTGGGGCATGAAGCTGGCCATAAACCTAAATCTAGTGCTAATAGTGGAACTGTACCTGTATTCATGTCTTCATGGCATAGTGCTTAATTAAGCATAGAAACAACTTTACCTTTACTTTCACTGTTTCACACTGATCACTACAGAATGTTTAGTCCAATGCAGACCTGACCACACCTTCAGTGAACGAAATCAAACTCAGCATAAATACTCTCCTTATAACAAACAGCCCTGACCCTGTGTAATGAGGCGGAGATCACAGTGTGCTTGTTGGATGGGAGGTGGTGGCAGCTGGACTTCTGACAGAGTTGCATGGGTGGATTTCTGATACTCTCAGTGAGCCAGACAGCCATATAGCGATGTTTCAGAAGAAAAGGTGACCATGTCTCCATGGAAAATTGAATGTGCTAGAAGAAACAGTTCAGATGTTCTACAAAACCCCTCAGCTTCTCCAGTCCATGGGGCCAGGAAGTGAAGGAGTCAACAGAACCATCAGAGGTCTTATGCATCATGCTGTTGAGTACCACCTCCTAAGAGTCTTATATGCCTTCATTTTGCAGTGTCACTGTTTCTATACTTCAACTTCCCTGTTGAGTTAATTTTATTAATCTCTGTCTTTAATTTTTCTCCCTTACCCACGTTTCAAATTATTTTCCCCTTTGTGTCTTAACCTCACAAAACTTCTGAGCCACTGGATCCTCCTATTGGTTCACACACAGCTCCCAGTTCTTGTCCTGCCTTTCATATATGCATACCATTTTTCCCTGTGCAACTTCACTTCTATCATGAAGATAGAGGCAGAAAATTAATTGGTATCTCTCTGCCGAAATACATGGCATTATGTCCCAGAACATAAACAACATCAACTTGATAACACACCACTCAGGGATCCTCAATTCTCACATGCTGCATCTGTTCGGAAAATTTCATCAAGTAGTTATAGTGCTGCCCCACTACCAACCCTCTTGGGAAGTTCTGTATCACTTCACTTCATGTTGCAAATACATATTACCATTCATGAAATACACATAATATTAGGTTACTGATATTCTTTAACGTATACAGCCAAACTTCATTACAATGTCATCCAAGGTACCACAGATGTCATTGTAAATAAGTCACACTAACTGTTAAAGGGATTAAATCATATTTAAAAAATAAATATATAGGATCACTTTGTATAGCACTAAAGTTAACACTTTTCTTTTGTTTGCAACTTCAGTTATTCTGCTTTCAGTGCCTGTTAATGAAGCAACTTTTTCCATTTTATGAGGGCACTTAGATGAGGTACTAAACGTCACTTGGTATTGTTTAAAATGGGTCACTGACACTGAGGCCAGGAGATAGTCCCAGTAAATTTGTTGCTATCCATGCAAGGAAGTTGGGCGAGAATAAAAGTGCCACCTGATGGAATGAATTGGTTGTACCGTGTATGTCTTTCAAGAAGAGGTAGAAAAGCATGTGTTTTACAGAGATTTAATTATTACCACTCAATATTAAGTGCAATAGTCAGCATGTTGCTATAACCGAGTTTGACTGTATTATGAATTACATACAACACAAATTCAAAATCTGAAACTTTACCATATTAATGCACCAAAGAATTTTCAAATAACATCAGTTTCTTCTGTAGTAACTACAAATACAAGAGTACTTTTTCATTTGGTGCAATACTAGTATCACACTTTGGTACTAAAAGCACCAAAACAGAAGTGCCACCTACTATAAGTTCTACATTAGACTCAGAAAGTATGGCAGCCACATTCATTTGTATACATGAAAGGAATTTTTGTATATGTTTCAACTTTATTACATCTAAAATCAAATGTTTTAACTTTTATTCAAATGAACAAATATGAGTCATCATTCATGCAAACATCCTGTTAAAAATAAAGAATGTATCACTATAACTATGCAAATTAAAACAAATGTGGAAATCTTTCAGCAAAGGTACATATTGCAAATATCATGTGTAAGCAATCAGATACAAAGGTACTGATTATTCATATAAATATTTCAAATGTATTAGTCCAATGTGCATGTCTGGAAATATCTTGCTGCTATTCCTAGAGCTCAGATGCTAGGATTTGCAATGAACTAGTAATGTGGGAGGAAACACTGACAATCTGGCATTAAATTAGCAATCAAGGAAGTTGGCTGCCATCAGAAGTTCTAGAGCAATTTCTGGAGCAATTGGAAATTCTGGTATTTCAGTAGAACTGTTAGTGTAGCGCACTTTGTACGTGAAGTACATACAAACCTTTTGCAAAACGTGTGATCTGCAACAATGAAAAGAATATTTTAGTTATTTTCAGTTAATCAAATTACAAACTAAAAATTAATTAACTTGTGTTTTGATCTCTTTAAATACTTACGGAATTTCACGAAAGTTTACTTCATTGGTTTCATTTTCTGAAAATTGACCGGGTCCACTTAGCATTGCTTTAATAGTTCCTGATGTGATCGCATGCTCACGTTTCACAATAAATTCATGGCCATCAGATGAAATAAGTTTCACATACATAGCATCAGGTCCTTCACATCCTCCATACAGTTTTTCTTCATCCTAATACAAGAAGTAGTTATTAATTCGCTCTAACTTAAGGGGATAAATAGTGTGCTGAACGTCCTCGTTGTTCGAACTTGCCTTTTTATCTTCCGTCATATCACCTGACATTTCCCGTGTATGTATCCTACAACAAACCGAAGGCAATTTCGCTGAAATACTATAACACCGCAACACAGCTTCAGAGTTATACTTACATGTCGCACAACGGCACGTAATAAACTTACATATTATCAACAAATATTTACCTCACAATTAAACCAATCAACTTACCTTAGTATGAACACAGAGTAATTTGTAAAGCTGTGCAATTTGAATAAGGACGATGTAGCATGGTGTTACACTGTACTTACTGACATCTATGGACATGATTAAGACAGAAGAAGTGTGCCGACAGTTGGCGCTGCTAGACACAACGAGGCGTTGAGAGCCGCTGCAAAAGACTCTGGTATAATGGTAAAATTACCAACTCCAATAATACTATTAGAACTAGTACTTGGAATATTATTAAAGCGGAGTTAGGTAAAAACCGCCTGAAGGAGAAAAACTGCAAAACTGAGAAAATAAATCCAAATATTTTAATAAACATTTTTTTTAAAATATTGCTGATAATATTAGTAAAAAAGGTCTACTCAAATTACTTTAAATACTGATAATAATAATACTAATAATAATAATAATAATAATAACTATAAACATTATCTAAACTTGACAGTTAAGGGCCCCTTTCCCAATATAATATTCGATCAAATAACAACTAAAGAAATTGAAAAAGTTATCTCTTTTTATGCTCAAAAAATTCTTCTGGATATGATGAGATTTCGATGAAGACACTCAAAATAAGTGCCCCATACATTTCTTCCCCTTAATGCTATATATTCAATAAGACAGTCTTAGCTGGTAAATTCCCCTTACATATGAAATACTCGAGTGTCACTCCTATTTATATAAGGAAGGTGATAAGAAGAACTGCAAATTATAGACCAATTTCATTGTTAACTTCATTTTCCAAGGTGTTTGAAAAAATAATATTTAGAAGATTATTGACACACGTTCACGCTTATGACATTCTGGCCAATGAACAATTTGGGTTTCGCCCCAAAGTATCCGCTGAAAACTTAATAAATACAGTCTTAGCAGCTATTAACAACAACAACAACAACAACAAAAGCAGGTGGAATTTTTTTTTCGATTTGGAGAAAGCTTTTGATTGCGTAAATCACGAAATACTTGTATATAAACTCGAATTTTATAGTATAACTGACAACTTATATATTATATTAAAATCATATCTCCAAAACCGATATCAAAGGGTGGTAGATAAAAATGGACCCTTTGATAAGAGCGAGTCAATTGGATTCTGGTCAAACATAGTGTTCCCCAGGGATCTATCCTGGAACCATTACTTTTCCTACTATATATCAATGACATACCTTTATCTATAAAATATCTTAACATTAATGTAAACCTCCAAACAATTTTATTTGCGGATGATACTAGCATAATCGTCAGTAATCAAAACAATACTGTCCTAGGAAATAACTTGAACTCAGTCTTCAGAAGTGTGATGAAATGGTTTAAGGCAAATTTACGCTCACTAAATCTGGACAAAACCTATTTATGGGATTCCACTCTAAATATATTATTAATTCTGAAATACAAATTAAATACAACAAGAAAATTATTGCCAACACCACTGAACTAAAGTCTCTTGGACTAGTACTTCACAATACTGTCTTGGAAGAGTCATACCGATATGTTCGCCTCCAAATTAAACAAAGCATGTTATATTGCAAGAGCAATCAAACCTTTCTTATTTTTAAATTCCCTAAAGATAATCTATCATGCTTATTTTCATTCAGTTATGATATACGGATTAATTTTCTGGGGAACTTCTTCCCACAGTACAAATATTTTCACACTCCAAAAGCGAATGGTTAGAATACTGATGG
Source organism: Cryptotermes secundus (assembly GCF_002891405.2). NCBI lineage: Eukaryota > Metazoa > Arthropoda > Insecta > Blattodea > Kalotermitidae > Cryptotermes > Cryptotermes secundus. Next base: position 283,603 of record NW_019732003.1, on the reverse strand, counting down.
AAGCAAGACTCAGGGATTTTCGCAGAAATTTTTTTAAGATTTTAAATATACTGCCTCTAGCATCCCAGTACATACTATCGTTGGCTCTGTGTACGGTTACCAATAAATCACTGTTTAGACAGAATTCTGAAATTCATAATTTTAATTCCAGGAATAATTCTAATTTTTTTCAAGTATCAACTCACTTGACGATGTTTCATAAAAGTCCCGCCTAAGCAAGCGTTAAGATATACGAGGGGCTGTCAAAAAGTTCCCAGAATGGTGGTATAGCACTCTAATGGTAGGACATACGGCAACACTTACCTAATCACCTTCAAAGTAGGACCCTTGCATGCACACATACTTGCTCCATTGAACCTACCATTGTTGGAAGCAGCAGTGGAAGGCTTCTTTTGGAATCTTCCAGAGCTCAGCCATCGCATTCAATTTGATGTCCTCCACTGCGCGTAGAACCTTAGTGAACGCTGTGTACTGCAAGCAATTGCGCAGATTAGGACAAGATGAATTGAAGCAGCTGCTAACAGTTCAATGCTTATTTGATAGACACGTGAACAATTTATTGTGTTCGCTGGCACTCGATGATTACTAATGTTTTCACGTGTCAGGGGTCCGTGACTAATAATAACGGTGTCTGAATTGGATTTTATCTCTGGAGGGGGGGGCAGTGTTTCTAGAGGAAATGTCATGCAAGCGTTACAACAAGAAAAAGTGCGAAGATCAGAAGGAACATCACGGCTACAAGATTGGAACATGGAATGTACAGACCTTGAATCAAGCAGGCAAATTGGAGAATTTGAAAAAGGAAATGCAGAAGAATGAGGTGTCTGTTTTAGGTGTCAGTGAAGTGCGGTGGAAAGGACAAGGTGAAATAAGAAGTGGTGATTATACAGTGCATTATTGTGGAGGTGAATGGGCTGAAAGAGGTGTGGCAATAGTGGTGCATAAAAGTGTAGTGAGGAGTGTTGTTAAGAAGATTGTAATGGCAGAATTATTGCTCTGAAGTTAAAGGTGGAACCGGAAGATAGACTGATTATGCAAGTGTACATGCCAACACAGAGTATGAAGATGATGAAGTGGAAAAAGCATATGACACAATTGAAGAAATTCTTCAGGAAGATGGAAGAGGTGACACAAACAGCATCATATTGGGAGACTGGAATAGCACTGTTGGAGATGAACCATATCAGAATATTGTTGGATCACATGGACTAGGAAGACGGAATCACAGGGGTCAAATGCTTATTGACTTTTGTGAACGAAATGGACTGATTGTTACCAACACTTGGCTCAAGAAGCAAAAGAGAATACTTTACACATGGAAGGCACCTGGGGATTGGAGGCGGCATCAGCTGGACTACATCCTTGTGAAACATTGAATCAGAAACAGTGTGAAGGATGTGAAGACGCTGCCTGGGGCAGATATTGACTCTGACCACAACTTACTGGTTGCCAAGTGTCGAACCATGTTGAAGAAAATTATAAGATTCCAAAAGCGCAGACCTAGATGGGATTTGGAGAAGTTATATGTTCAAAGACAAAGCGTGCAGGGAACTCTAGAAGAGGAACTCAGTGAAATTGAAAGTGAAAGAGGAAATCCTGAAGTGCAGTGGAACAATATAAAAGAATGCATGTTAGATACTATTAGTGATATGGTTGGTAAAGTTGAGAAGATAGCAAGAAAACCATGGGTTACACAGGAGATGATGAGTAAAATGGAGGAGCGAAGGAAATGGAAGAATGTAAACAATGAAGAAGGCAGGAGGAAATACAGGAGACTGAGGAATGAATTGAAAGGAACCATGGACAGGTCCAAAAAGGAATATCTTGAGAAGATATGTAATGAGATTATAGAATTTCAAAGAACAGGACGTTATGATTTTTATGTACACGAAGAAAAAAGAACTAGGATGGAAAGAGAAACATGGGATTCAAAATAATGGCATCGAAGACTCCCAGGGGAATAGAATAGTAGATCAGAGGAAAGTGCTGAAAATGTGGGAAAATTATATTACAGAACTATATGATCGACTTAATCGGCCAGAAACCTTGGAAGTGGAACCG
>NW_019732003.1:271763-281018 GCF_002891405.2 Cryptotermes secundus | reverse complement strand
CTGTGAAATATGCAGATGACCTTGTGTTAATGCCTAAGGAAGAAACTGTGCTACAGGGTATGATTGATAGACTAATCAAAATTGGAAGGTGCTATGGAAGGAAATGAATGTGGAGAAAACAAAAGTAATGAAAATTTCGAGACAACCAACCCCAGTCACAATAAAGATAGACCAAAAACAACTGGAGAATGTGAAATGTTTTAAATATTTGGGTAGCTTGTTAACAGATGATGGAAGGTGTACTAGTGAAATTAAATGCAGGATTGCCATGGCAAAAGCTGCATTTAGTAAGAAGAAGAATCTTTTTAACAGCAAATTGGACTTAAATTTGAGAAAGACACTAGTGAAATGCTACATTTGGAGCATGGCTTTGTATGGGGCTGAAACTTGGACACTTAGGGCAGTAGATCGGAAACACCTGGAAAGCTTCGAAATCTGGTGTTGGAGAAGATCAGTTGGACCGATTATGTGAGAAATGAAGAGGAGTTATTTAGAGTCGGTGAGCAGAGGAATATCCTACACGAAATAAGAAAATGGAAGGCCAATTGGATTGGTCATATCTTACGCAGTAACTGCCTTCTAAAAGAAGTTATTGAAGGAAAGATAGAGGGGCAGATAGAAGTGACCAGAAACGAGGAAGAAGATGTAAGAAGATGCTGGGTGACCTTGGGGACAGAAGAGGATATTTTCATTTGAAGGAGAAAGCTCTAGATCGCATTAAGTGGAGGAACTGTTTTGGAGGAGACTGTGTACCTGTGGTCTTGACAGATTACTGAATGAATGAATTAGTTGGATTTATTGACACCTTCCTATACAATCACACTTAATTACAATCAATTATAACAGCTCACAAGCAATGTTGCCTAAGACTCACTCCCTTCCTTCTCGGACTATGAGTGTCTTCTCTTCTGCTGTGACTGATTTTGTGCTGATTTACGAGTCGGTCACTTCAGCTTCCTTTGTCCGCTGGTCAGCACTCCACAGCTGATCACTCAACTCAGCTACTGAACTGCTTCCTGAATTCTCTTACGACTGAAGACTGCTGAATGGCAGCTCACTTACGACTTAATGCCGAATCGCTGCTCACTTGTGACTGAACTAAGGATGAATGACGAACGAAGAATCCAAATCCAAGTCACATTGCGACTGATGGTAGGTCAGTCAGTCAGTAAGTCTTGGTGTCGAGCCCTGTCTGGGGCTCATAACCAGATATTTGTTACTGTTTGGCATTTACGGTCTTGTTTTTGTGGGGCGCCCTCTCTAACGAGAGGACGGGTCTGCCTTTTGTATACACTGCTGGCCCTTGCCAGTGCAGTCTTTTCGTCGCCTCCTACGACTCGCAGGGTCACGGTGGAGGTATTCGTCCTCGCCTCCACACGGTTAACCAAGAATCAATTACTTGTCTGCCCATTATAACTTCGGGGCGAACCAAATAGAGATCGGCACCTAAAAGAGTTCCTCTGTTATTCTCTGCATATACGTTGCCGCAGATACATGCTTAGCCGTTGTCTAGCAGTGGACTATTCCTGCTTTCAGGTGTCATGTCACAATATGATCCTCTTTCAATTGGCACACTGCAACGTTCACAATTTTGTGACTATCTTATTACATATGGTTAACTTTATTAAAAGTACAAGAGCTAGTGGTATAGGTCGTGTAAGTGGAATTGCGAGACGCAGGACAAATGGAAACAGTCACGAGGTCACGAGTACACATCTAAGAAGCCGCAGAAGAAGTCGTCACCGTCGTCACCGTCGTCACGACAGAAGAACTAGAAGTCGCAGATGAAGAACTAGAACTGTTTTCGTCACCGAGAACACCGGTTTAAATGAAATCGGCAGTCTGGAATTTCCAAAAACGCATTTGAAGCATAAATTTCTGATTGGGTCCATGCGTGCCACCAAATGCTTTTAACAGTCGGACTGTCAATTTTGATAAACGAATGAGAATTCTGTGTAGTCGGACCAATCTCTCCGGTGCAACCCACAAACGTGTAATATTATGCACGAACGAGATATCGCGCTTAAACTCTCTCCATCCGAGTTCGTGATTTTAAGTCCGATAAAGAGATTCACTATAAGAAGAACGTGACAACTAGCTAATCCGAAAGATATCCTTAATTGCACTTCTTTGCTACACCTACCGAAACAGACACCTTCTTCCACTGCTACATGTCATCAACCGGACCTGGCCATATCCGGGTATCTTAAAACTATTTGTGTGTAACAGTGCTTATCTGGGGTTTGAGGCTGGGCTGCACTGCTACACGATGTTAAAGACAGTAAACTGTAAAGCGGTAAATCAGTTAGTTACCACGCCATGAAGACGTGTGAGGAGGCGGAAATATCACTCCATCATTCTTATCTCGGCATTAATGGAGTTGAGTGGTCAGCTTTATGTCCCAGCTCTTTCACCACCATAGAAGAAGCCGATGCTACCCATTGGATAGGAGTCTGGGTGGTCCCAAGAGACTGGACGCTGTGGGGTAAGGAAAAAATTCTTACCCCTGCCAGAAATTTAACCCAGATCATCCAGCCCCGTAGCCCGTCGTTATACCTATTGACCCATCCTTGATCCCGTTGTGATGGGAAGTGTTAGTAGCAAACTGTGTGACTGTAATATATTTAGCCATATGTATACATTCCGCACTCATATTGCACTCAAACTGTCCCGACTTAATGATCTGCCTACGATAGTTTAGTGACTCAGAGGTAGTGGCGTTACCTAAATTCCAGGTTGTTATTATTGTTATTATACTACAACAGATCCCACTTTTCCCTGCTGTTTAGCAGTAGAATTAGGCCAGCTTCTATGATCGACCACAGACCTTGTATGTGCTAGTGATCCGTGTCTCCTACTTGCAGTCAGTTTTCGCCATGTTCCACGTGTAGAATGTTGAGAACGACGATAAAAGTATGAATAAAAGAAAAGCAGGCCGGAACAGTGGAAGGGGTCGAAGGCCAGGAAGATTTTGCTTTTACAAGGAAGGGAAGGTGACGTGTAAGAAATGTGACACGCTGGTACTGAGCACGTACGTGTAAAATGGTTACGTAGAGAGATTGCTGAGTTAAGGGGATGCGAAGGAGATAAGAAATATGTACACCGAAGATAAAAGGAAGAAAGTGAAACGTGTCAGTTATTAAGAGGTTTAGTGTGATCGCATATTCATGAGAATTCTATAAGGTAGCATCGTGTGTGCACGATAGTGGCCAGTAATTGTTTCTAGTCATTTTGTACAGGTAAAGTGTTAGCATTTTAAATTGCTCATTGGATTTCTTGGGCGAATGTTTGGTATAAAGTACTTTTATTTTCTTCCATATATAGATATTGTTGTGCATCTGTATAGGAACCGGTAACATTTCACCAGATTCTGAACTCTTTCAGGGTATTACACTTCAGACGTCGAATATAGATGGGAGTTGTTGTGTAAACAGATATTTCATATGCATTAAAACAAATTAATAATTAAGTAAATCAGGCAGAAACATCAAACGGTTTATTATGCAGTTTTTGCTTCTCAGTATAACCAAGCCTATATTCGTTACAGAGCCATTTGCAAGAAAATCTCAACAATGTATGGAAGCAGTGTTTCATAATAACTGCATGTGCATGTTGCTGTAAAAAGGCATGGGTTCGGTTCAGTATGCAAGTTACCCTAGAATTATTTTGCAAAATAACAATAATAACATAAAATAAGTATGATGCGTAGGTGACATTGATAAACTTTCGTATGATAAGAAAAAACAAAGCTCATGCTTTCAAGCGTGGGATAAGAATCAGTATATTACACAGAAAGGCCCAAAAAATTTGCACACACTTCAGCATACAAAATATCTGATGAAGTAATTTATTGGCATATATTTGGTTCAGTTCTTAAAATATCCAGAGATGACCTCTATAACACACTTTAATAGAGGTTATCTACAGACATTTTCAAAGTTGAACTGGAGATATTCTAGTAAATTATTTAAGCAGATATTTTGTATGTTGAAATGTATATACTGTATTATGTAACTTATACAGAAACTTACTTAATTTTTCAGTTGACTTCTACATGCTCTGAGCAAGAGCATTTGCTGCATCTGACTGAAGATTACTTCTGCCTTCTTTTAAGTACCTTGTAGGGTGGCATGTTTGTGTCATATTGTGAAGTACTAATGGTTTTTGGCCTAAGTCTCTTTTTTTCAAGATCAGTGAATTGCCCTTTAGAAATTATCTTTGTCCTTAAGCAGTTGACTAGATTCTTTTTTTACATTATAATCACATCATTGCCAGAGTGCTTCAACTAGAAAATGAAGAAAATTTCAATAGTAATATTTGATTAGTGTTAACAGAATATTTATGCAAATCCCTTTACAACAGCACTCACCCCTGTTGAATGTGAAGATCAAGAATGTGTGGAGCTATGCTTCCAATCTCCCATACATCTTCATGGTAAAGGCAAGGTTGTCTGTGCTTAACTAATTATGCACTATGCCTTGAAGATGTATGCAGGAGTGGATTCACATGTTATTGACCTTGGCAGTAGTGAAGTGAGTGGCCACTTTACCCTCAAAGAGCCTTTAGTACCCACTGGATAGGAGGCTGGCTTGGCCTCAGAACTGGTCTGAACAACATGAAGAGAAAAATTTTACCTGCAGGAACACAAACTCCATTCCGTTTTCAGTCCAGCCCAAAGCCTGTCGCTGCACCCAATGCACTATCCTGACTCCTGCCTTCTTTGTTGTGTGGTGCTGAATTAATTGTTGAGATAACTTTACCCTTTATATTGTTCCTCATTAATCCATTGTGTTCTGATATTACCACAGTTAAAGTTAAAACAGTTATATGAACTTACATATCATATGAACTTGATTTTCCTCTCCTTTCATGTCATTGGTGTACACCAGTGAGCTGCATAATTTGTACAACTTTGTGCCATACTGTTTCCTGTCTTTTTTTTTATAGTCATGGAAAACCATTTTGCCTTAGGAATTTAGAGTTGCTTCATTTGTTGCAAGGATTGTATGCTTCAGCAAATCTTGCATTCATATAAAACCCCTTTTTACTTTCCAAGATGTATCATAACATTCTCTCTTCTTGCCCAGACCATCTCATTTTCAAAACATAGAAATAGTTGTATGTAAAAAATCTGTAATGCTGCCTGACATGGATAGAAGAGCTTTGTACGTAGGTTTTCTAGACAAGTACTGCTACAGTGTATAATGCTGGTCTGGTTATGGCCCATCTTCAGAATCAAAGCGAGAAAGAGGAATGTCTATGAGGTGCAGGGTTGCCGTTAGCTTTGGCAACATCTGTTGGTTTCTTGAGCAAGTATCGTCAGCAGATAAATAGTTGCAACACTTTCAGTTGTGTTGGAATTACATACGGATATCAGATATGTAAGTGGCAGCACAACACATACATTTGTGTTGTTTCTGGTCAAGCATGTGCCTCTTCCAGGATCCCTGTACTCTCTACTACAGAATTAAACGGGAGCTACTGATGTCATTGCAACTCACCCTACTTGTTATGAATGGATATTTCTTCTCTTGAATCTGGGTATAACTCCATTCCTATTCCCATGTCACTCACTTTTGCACATCTAGATGGCTGAGTGCTGACACAGATGGTTTGTTGCTCTCGTTCAGCTAGGCCTTATTTTTGGTGATCTCTTATGGAACTTTGTTCTATTCCTAACATATTGTGACATGTTGACCCCTACCTCCCCAGCGGCACGTAGCGGTAACGTAGCGCTCACGTAAGAGACGCGTCATCACTTCGCCACTCTCCCCGCGGTGACGTCACGAGCGGAGCCGAAGTTAGCCGAGTCCCCGCATCCTGGTAGCTATGCAACGTGCAACGCACGGTGACGCGGAACCGCTTCCTACTGTGACGTGGCACTCATTACGCAACAAGCAAGCACTGCGGCTATATAAGTGAGCCACACAGCGGCTGCGAGTTGAGTTGGAACATAACCGTCGCCGAGTCGAGTTGTAATGTGACAGTCGCCGAGGGTGTTATCAACAGTTCTCCAGTGAGCAGACTACAAGTTGGAGTATAGCAGCCGTCGCGGATAGAAGAACCGGACGTGTGTGTGATTGTGTAATTGGGAGCGTGTGATACAGTGATACATAGCTCCCCTACTGTATACGTGTAGACTACTGAAGACAGTGGTAACAGAATATTGCGATTAGGGTTATAAAGTGTGAAACCCCACAACTGTGTGATAAGTAACTGTAGCCGTTTCTTGTAGATTGTTAAATAAACCAATAAACCATCTCTATGGCGTCTTCAGTAACGAAACACGTTACAATATACTTACAGTGCAATAAAAACATCAGCTTATAGAGATTAAGCATGAACTCTTGGAATTTGCTGTGAGGTTTGGATTATAAAAATAAATAACCTGAAGGCACTGTTGCAAAGGCAGTGTATGTGGAGGGTTGTGGAAGCCATTTGTTTGGGTCTGTGAGCCTATGGGAAAAAAAAAATTGCAGACTGTGTTACAGGATGGGATGTGTTGTTTCTATACAGTGTAACCGCTCACTTCCTTTGTGCCCTTTTCGTTGTGCGCCACTCCACCACTGCTCACTTCTTTGGGTTCTTTACTTTAATCAGTAGAGCTGGGTTCCTATCGCAGGGTCTTATAAGGGTCTGGCTCGGACAGGGCAGGAAGAACACTTCACTACAATCACCCACCTTTCGACGGTTGCACTTAGTAGTCCTTTAATCCCTTCCAGCTTTCTGCATACAACTGAATTTATTAATACTATTGATTTGAACTGTACTTATACTATTTTACGGAAGGGCCGTAGTGGTAAATTTAGTGTCAAGACTCCCCGAGGTGGAATGCCCTCTCTCTGAATTCTGAGGTCCACGAACCCCAGACTCCAAGAGAAATCCACTCCTCCCTTCTGCCATTTGTTAATTTTTCAAACTAGGAGGTTCCCTAAATTTTGAATTCCCAATCATGTTGCTCTGCTATGTGATTCTGGCAGATGCTGACCTGACGCTAAGGATGACAGCCCCTTGATGCATTACAGTCAGGGTGTGAGGCTCCGGCCGTCCCACTTCTAAGTTATCGCTGTCCCAAGCTGTCAGCTCTCATTTTCTCAAAGCCTTTCCGACGTTGCTGAAACTGCCAGAATTCTAGGAAAGTACCAGATGTTACTTCCTGTTCACATAGCAAAACTTGAACTATGTCCCTTCCGCGTGTAAGAGCTGGCTATCTGCCGGATCTCTTTGTTTGTAATATTGTTAATCTTAACTTAATACAAAATTTAATTTTCACACAACACTCCTCCAGTCAGAATGGACGGTTACAACGGCTGTAGTCACCATTCGTTCACTGACCATCAGTTTCAGTCAGGACAAAGTTTTCATTCTGCTTTTGAAGGTTAAATCAGTGGTTCTCAAACTTTGTGAGACCGTGGCCCGGTACATTCTTTTTTTATAAGACGATGGATTGGTATAGTTGATGCCAGGGTCTGGCAGTTGAGAAACACTGGGTTAAATAAGCATACAAGGTGGTATCGGAAAGTTCCTGGACTGGATAAAAAAAGAAATGCTGGCTTAACTTACTCAATTTTCGCTGCCATCTCCTTCACGATAGTCTCCTTGGGAACATGTACAGCAATCCCCTCAGTTTTTCTTTTTTCCACACTTCAAAAGGACCATGGAAGTCATTTCCCGTTATGCTGTCAAGTACCACTTGTGAGTCCCTTTGGATGTCAAACACTGTTTCTAAATTTTATAAAAGATAAAGCAACTCCATCCAGTGTGACTGTTGAAGTTTTTACTACTAGGTGGTTCAAATATGAATGGGACTGATTTTTTTGTAAACAAGCCGCACTGCGCAGCAGCTGTGCGACCTTGAGAGATTGTAGCCACAACCTCCACTCTCCCCTGTTAGGGTTAGAACCTGTTCAGTGCTGTCTGGGAGATACTAGAGGGATGAGTGTACAGAAGGTACCGCGGAGTGTGGAACAACGCATTGTGATCAAATTCCTCGGAGAAAACGTCCCGTCCGCTGAAATTCACCACAGACTCCAACAGGAGTAAGGGGAAGAGTGTCTCACGGACCCGTGTGTTTGAGTGGTGTTAAGTGCTTCAGAGAGAGCGTGTGGAGAATGAACCGCATGATTGTTGGCCGCGAACATCCATCACCGAGCTGAACATTGACAGTGCAGATGTGCTTATTCGTGACAATAGGCACATCACTATCAAGTAACTTGGAGTAATGCTGTCCATCAGTGTTGGTAGTGTAGAAGACATCGTGAAATACCACCTGCACTATCGCGAGGTGAATGCACGGTGGGTACCACGCACTTTGATGAACGTGAACAAAATGGTGCACATGCAAGCTGCCAGTTGTCTCCTACAGCAGTTTGAAGATGAAGGTGATGCATTTTTGAAGTCTGTAGTGACCACCGATGAAACGTGGGTGCACTACTTCATTCCCGAGTCCCAGCAGTCATCACGCGAGTGGCGGCCTACCAGTTCTCCCAAACCCAAGAGAGCGCGGAGGAGCCGTTCAGCAGGAAAAGTGATGGCAACATTCTTCTGGGACTGGCAGGGGGTTGTCCATGTAGACTTTCTGACAGATGCCAGAACAGTCAATGCAGCTTTTTACGCAGACCTCCTGGCAACAGACGTGAAGGAAAAGATCCAATCCAAGTGGAAGAGAGGTGGAAAGCAGGTAGCCTTCCTTCAAGACAATGCACGCCCCCATACAGCCAAAACAGCAATGGAAACCCTTCAGAAATTGAAATGGAACCTTCTGACACATCTGCTGTACAGTCCCAATTTGGCCGCAAGTGATTTCTACCTGTTCGGAAGGCTCAAATCAGACTTGCAAGGCATGTGGTTTGTGGACAACGATGCCATCATCCAGACTGTTCGGGAGTGGATACGCCGCCAACCACAAGTCTTTTTTTGGGGTGGGCATCAGGATGCTTCCAGAATGTTGGAAAAAATGTGTTGACTCTGGAGGGGGGTACGTTGAAGACTGACATATGCAAGTAAGTGTTTGGCAATATATATATTTTTTTTTAAAATCAGCCCCGGTCATATTTGAACCACCTTGTACTTCAATTCTTAACTCCCTTACATGTTTCGGTCCCTATAGACCATCATCAGAGGGACATTGATACTCTTTGGAAACCACTGTTACAGTGGGTGCTCTGAATGTTAAACTATATACACATACAATGTTTGTAATGCACAATACAGGGTTATTCAAAAAGAATGAACCGATTTTATTACACAATATTT